>NW_007726610.1:112138-159365 GCF_000696425.1 Galeopterus variegatus
GTCATTTTTAAAAAAAAAAAAAAAAAAAAAAAAAAAAAGGAAGCCAAGAGGTTATTCATGTCTTTATGAGCAGGACCCACATATTCAACATCCTTTTCCGCAATTCACTCTCCAATCTCTTACTGTCCATTGGATAAATGGCTATGGAGTGCTCAATAAATGCTTATTAATGAAGGGAAAACCTTGTGTCTTGATTCAACATTGATTAAAAAAAAATCCATGGATTCATCTCTTCCATACAAAATAAACGTATTGTTGCTAAAGAAAAAACTAGTCATCCTTTCTGCTATCCCAAACATAAACGAACAAGATTCTCATCTGTTGTTATAGCAAGTAATCACACTTCACAGAATGAACCATTCAGATAAGTATATTACCAGTGATTTCAAGTAGGGGTTTTGTGACATGAGAGAGAAAACTGAACCTGTCTAATACCTACTAGAGGGAAGAGAAAATGCAGGACAGGGCCACAGATGGCAAATCATGAGAGCGTCCTAGGGATCTGAACCAAGCGTGAGTAGTGTGAATGGAGTTGGACAAAAGGCCATGTGTGCTGGGGCAGGAGAATTTAATCTCTCAATTTTGATTTGGGGCTGAAGAGTTATATTGGGAAAGAAAGATGGGAAGAGAGGGAAAGCATTGATGTTAAAGCAACCGGGCTGCCTTTCTCAGAGGCTCAAGTTTGATGAATTGACAGGTAGAATGTGAATTCATAGATTTGTTTCTGAGAACAATCATTCTGACCTTAACTCTTTTAATAGCTATTTTAACAAATTATTCCATAAAATTTCTACACTGATAACAAATATCTTAGTATAAGAAGATATTTTTTCTTCTCTTCACACAGTGGCAAACTGTAATTAAGACCGGCAGCTATTTCAAGAGCATTATATAATAAATAAAGCCAAAAAAAATGCTGTTTATGTATAAATTCTAAGCATTCTTCATTTTAGGTAAAATGACATGGGGAATGCAAATCCATAGCTTCAGCAAATTTTCTCTTTCTAAAAGTGATTCATCACCATCAGATTACTTTGCAATTTCATGAAATGGGCTTTGGTGGCAATTTGAATAATTAGGAAGGGGGACTGCAACTGCAGTGGAATAAAGAGAATATTACATAACCCCAAGTGAGATATTAATCTCTATCCAGATGGCCAATGTGCTCTCATTATCAGGAAACAAGTCCTCATGTAGCTCCACAATAATCCCAATTTTGATAGCATTAAGCAACCCAGTAATGAGATAATTTGGGAACTATCTCCAGGCAGGAACAATTAATGATACAGTATGAAAGTTTTGCAGGGGGAGAAGGGGTTTCAGGGTGGGAGAGCTGTGCAAATCAAGGATAGAGATGAAGGTACATGTTCCCCAGTGTCCTGTTTATTTAGGAACCAAAAGAGCATCTCTAACAAGAAACAGAGTGCTTCTTTCCTAAGAAACTGTACTGTACTAATTACACACACACAAACACACACACACACTCCACATATACCTAGATATTGCTTCTTTCTTCTGTATGCCACATTAAGCATTCACATATCTCTTGCTTATAGTTCACCTGAGCCTACTTTCTTGCTGTTAAACTATACTCGGCTATTATTCCTCACTTCATTTCTATGGTAGTGGATTTACGACAGGATATGATTGTTCTCTGAGATGAAAGGAAGTACTTTTGATGGAACATTCAGTGATTTTCTTAAATACAGATTGCTTAAGAGAAGCTAGAAACTTACTCTTCAGACAGCCCAAGTCTTCAGGGAATAGAGAAAAGCAGGCTGAGATTAATTTATGCAGATGTGTAGGGATTGTATACAATTTTTTCTTTTTAGGGCCTAACATACTCCATTTGGAAGTATTAACCCTTTCAAACCACTAGGGTAACACTAGCATAAGATAGGAATTCTAACCCAAATAGATTTTGGTGATGAAGTGTCCATGGAGAAAAGTCATTAGCACTAGCTTCTTCTTGACCTAGTCCCTAATCCTCTCCCTATACATTCCCTCTTGAGTCGAAGGAGACTAATTTTCTTCACCCAGCTAGAGGGCACTAAGGACATCTGACACTACCAAAAAAATCTGTAAAGTGCAGAGTGGCTCTGTTTGTGTACCTGAACTTGGGGCACTGGAAACTCTCCTTGAACGTCAGCAGCAGCCAGCAATAATCACTGAGTGCTTACTGTATGCTAGGCACAGTGTTTGGCACTATGTATATATTATTTTATTTGATCCTCTCAACCTCAAAGGCCTCAATACAACATAATCAACAGGAAATTCACATTTTCAACATAGGGAAACTTTCGAATATATAACAGAGCATAGATTTAAACCTATGTCTGTCTGACTCAAGTGCTTGTGTTCTTTCTATGTTCTTTCCCTAGCAACAAGATAACAAACTATTTTAACTACACTGCCCTTGTATGTACACAGACATGGCTTTATTCTGGGTAAATGAGTGAATTGTTGTCAGTTATTTGGTCTAGATGGATAGGTGACCATGTTTTAGCTACATGTCTGTGCAAAAGTTCATGATCTGCTGAATACAAATGGTTTCCCAAGAGGAGAATTCTTTTTTTTTGTTTGTTTTTTTTTTGTTTTTTTTTTTTTGTCTTTTTTCCGTGTCCGGCAACGGATCGCAACCCTCAGTGTTGCCCCCGTACCGGACCGGGGACGTTGCTCCCGTGCCTCGCTCAGCCAGTGAGCGGGAGCCGGTCTGTATGTGGGATCCGAACCCTTGGACGGGAGCGCCGCCGCGCTTCCCAAGCGGCGCACTATCCAGTGCGCCACCGGGCCGGTCCCAAGAATTCTTTAGAAAATGAAGATGGAAGAGACTAGGGAAACTCTTCTTGCCTATTGCTAAGTAAACATTATCAGATTCTTTGGTATATTTAGCAATATAATATTTTACTCACAGATCCCTGCCATTTTATTTCAGGGTGAGGGAAGAGGAAGGGTTACTGCAAGCTCATTATATAGCTTCTTAAACTCCATTACTTGGAAAAAATCCCAAATAAACAGCATGTCATTATTTATGTGCTTATGTTATTAATAATCTATATTTGAAAGATACAGTGTAAAAAGAAGTAGTTCACATGTACCTGGAAGGAAAGAAGGAAGACGGGGAGGAAAGAGCGGGAAGAGAAAGAAAGGAAGAAATGAAGGGAAGGAGAGACGAAAGAGAGAGAGAGAGATAGACGAAAGGAGATGGAGAGAAAGAAGGGAAGGAAGGAAGAAAAGGAGGTAGGGAGGAAGGGAGAAAAGAGACATGAGAGCATCAGCAGCCTTTGTTATAGGAGGAAACATATGGTGAGATTGGGGAAGTATTCCCTTTGCAGTTTTTGCCACCTTTCTTAAGTGAGACTGCCTGTTCTTAAAACATTTTTGTGGTCAGTTGGAGAGCCTTATACAGAGCAAGGTTGCCTGCTTGACCATATATTGTGAGAGAAGAAATACATTGAACTGAATCAAGGGTTTTGTGGGCACTAAAGACATAACTTTGCCTGCTTTACCACTTTGTCAAGATAGGTGCTGAACAAATATAATTAGCTGTTGGACAATCTGATAGCAAAGGATCCTCTAATATTCCAGGGGGTATAGTGGCATTTTAATTTAGCATGGCTAAAATAACTGAAGAAAAGGACGATATTGATAAGTTTGATACATTTATACCTAGGTAAGCATCATCTTTCCTACTGAATTTTCTCTGTGGGTATTTAATAAGTGTATATATTTTTTATATATTTGTAAATGTGATCCCAGCTGGGATGGCAAAGCAAATCGGAAGAAGATATTTAAAGGACTTTGATAACAAAGTTTTTTTTTTTGAACAGAAAATATGTACTCACATACACATGCCCCAAACACTTACGTTATCAACATTGTATTTTTTTTATAGTTTCTACAGAAAGGGTTGCTAAATATATATAAATAGAATTTCTATTTTTACAGCAACCTGCTTGGTCTCTTAAAGAAATGTTGTATTATTATCCTTTGTGTCCTGCTCACGTGTCTAAGCCACAAAGATAAAGTCAGGGATATTGCTTTGTGCTAAAAGCCAAACACAGATGTATGGATGATAATATAAGGGAAAAGGTTCACCTTTAAAGGAGGACCAGAAAGATTTTGTAAAATTAACATATCTTTAAAATAACTATTCAATAACCAACATATAGGCAGAAAGTATACTGTCTAAGTAGATGAATAGAATAACAAAAATTATATGTGCAAGTATGAGAGAGATTAATACACAGACACAGACAGAAATATGCATGCACATACACATACATATTCATTTTACATTGAACTAAATATTTTAAGACCATTTATCCGAGAGCAGCACTTCTGGAATGGTGGAATAAAGACCTCAAAAATTCACTCCTCCATAAAAGCAATGAGAACACTGTCAAAAATTGTAAAAGCAACTTTTTCAGAACTCTGGAAATTAACTAAAGGTTTACAACAATCCAGTTAGTGTTAATTCAGTAAAAATGGCTGAATATCAGTAATAATAATGAGCTTTGTAGTGTTTTAACTTGCCATAATCCCTAGCTCCAGGGTAGCCTTAAAAACCAATAGCCTCACAACTACAGTAGCTTGAATACCTGCAGCTTTGCAACCACTGGAAAAGTTAGAAAGGGTTTAGAGCAATCCAAAAGCCTCATCTTCAAAGAATTATCACTATTTAACCTGTTTGGAAGCTCAATGAAATGCTCCGTTCTCAGGGCATTATTTCTTTCACCAAGCGAACTATTTTATCAACAAAGAATTTGTCAAGAATGATCAGTGTCAATTGCTTAACTTCACAGCTATCCGTGGCTTTAACAATTGGTATTAATAAGAGGCTTACCAAAACATATAAAAAGGTAAAACTGGAGAATATGACGTTCATAGAGGGCTTTGCAAAGCTCTGAGAAGTTCATGGGCATTTAGAAGGTCACATGCATGAGCAAGACTATATACTTGCCCAGAAAAGACCTTAGAGGACTTGCTAATAGGAATGGGTTTTTGGGGGTGATGATAAGGGCTGGCCAGTTAGCTCAGTTGGTTACAATGTGGTGCTGATAACACCGAGGTCCAGGGTTCAATCCCTGTACCGGCCAATAGCCAAAAACAAAAACAAAACACCCCCCCCCCCACCAGCTTTTAGGGATGATGAAAGTAGCCTGAAATTGATTGTGGTGTTGGTTGCATAACTCTATGAACATAATACATGAGCATAATATTTTAAGGTTTATCCATGTATTAGTGCTTAATTGCTTTTTATTTTGCTGAATAATACTCCAATATATGCTTATACTATGTTTTCTTTATCTATTCATCAATTGATGGACATTTGGGCTGTTTCCATCTTTTGGCTATTGTGAATAGTGCTGCTATGAACATTCATGTACAAGTTTTTGTGCAGACATATGCTTTCATTTCATCAGCACCAGATAAACATAGCAGACCAAAACAGTTTCACAAGGGGTCTGAAAATTAAATTGTTATTGGAACCACAACCTGCAAAAGGAGACCAGGACCTGGGTGCTAAACCTAAATAGATAACTGCCTGTTAAAGTAAAATATTTAAATAGGACCCAGATGCTCCTACTACAACAGACACACCATCAGAAAATAATTAAAAAGTTAGCCATCATATCAAGAACCATGGAAACCACAACTTAAATGATAGAAAATGATGAGCTGACCCAACACTGACACAAATTGAATGTTGGAATTATCTGAGAAGGATTTTAAAGCAGGCATCCCCTAAACACTTCAACAACCAATTAAAAATTCTCCTGAAAGAAATAAAATATCTAAAATTTCAGCAAAAAATAAGTTAATAAAAATGAAAATTATATAACTAAAAGATACAATAAAATAAATTATAAAACTTTATGGATACACTCAATAGTAGAGTGGAGATGAGAGCTGATAAAACAGTGAACTTGAAGACAAGGAATAAAATTCACACAATGTAAACAACAGAGAGAAAATAGACTGAATAACAATAAATAGAGCCCCAAAGGCTTGTGTGATGACAAAACAATCTGATCTTTGTACATCAGAGTTTCAGAAGGAGAGGAAAAAGAGAATGGAGCTAAGAGAGTATCCAAAAAATAATGACTAAACCCAAATTGGAAAAATTTCCTAATTCTTTACCTGGCAAAACTAACCTTTAGCAATGAAAGGAAAATGAAGACATTCTCAGATAAAGAAAAACTAAAATAATTGAATGCTAGCAGACCTATCTGTAAGTATTGGCTAAAGGACGTTCTTCACACAGAAAAAAAAAAAAAATTATGAAAGAAAGAATCCTGTAGCATGAGGAGGAAGGTAGAGGAACAACAGAAAGAACAGAAATATGAGTATATACAATATATTATCCTTTTATTCCTGAGTTTGATAAATCATATTTGATGATTGAAAAGAATTATAACACTGTTTGACACTAAAAATGGTGATATTTAATAGTGAAAAAAATAAGGGACCTAAATGGAAGTGAGATTTCTATATGTCACTTAAAGGGGTAAAATGCTAAATGCTAACACCAGTAGACTACTATAAGTCAAATAAGTATATTGTAATACCCAAAGCAATGAGTATGAAAGTTATAAAAAGAGATACAATAAAATACACTATAAATAAAGATGTAATCTTTAAAAGTGTCAAGTAACCCACAAGAACACATGAGAAAAGAAAGGAACAAGAACTAGAAGAAACAAACAAATACATAAAATCAGCAATAAATAATAAAATCAAGAACAGACATGTAGACCAATAGAATAGAAAACAGAACCCAGAAATAAACCCTTACATATATTTTCAATGGATTTTCAATGAGGGTGGCAAGACCATTCAATGGGGAAAGTACAGTCTTTTCAACAAATTGTTCTGGGAAAGTTGGATATGCACATGCAAAGGAATGAAAGTGGACCCTTACCCTAGATCGTATATAAAAATCCATCAGAGACTTAAATTTAAGGGCTCAAATTATAAAATCCTTAGAAGAAAACATTAGAGAAAATCTTCATGGTATTAGATTTGCCACAACTTATTTGATATAACACTGAAAGCACAGGCAACAAAAGAAAAAATATAAATTTGTCAAAATTAAGAACTTCTGTGCATCAAAGAACGCTATTAAGAAAGGAAAACGACAACTACAGAACGGGAGAAAATATTTGCAAACCTGATAAGGGATTAATATCCAGAATATATTTTAGGAAACACTTACAAATGAACAACAAATAAACCAAAAAAAAAAAAAACCTCAATTCAAAAAACGAGCAAAGGAATTGAGTAAATATTTCTCTAAACAAGACAAATAAATGGCCAGTAAGGACATGAAAAGATTTTCAACATAGTCAGTAGGGAAATCCAAATCAACACCTCAGTGAGATGCTTCACACCCATTAGGATGGCTAAAATAAAACAAACAAACAAACAAACAAAAAGGAAATGAGTATTGGTGAGGATATGAGGAAGTTGGAAACTTTGTGTATTTCTGGCAGTAATGTAAATTGTGCAGCCACTGTGGAAAACTGGTGATTTCTCAAAAAGTTAAACATAGAACTGCCATGTGACCCAGAAACTCTTCTCCTAAACTTATGGCCAAAAGAATTGGAAGCAGGGACTCAAAAAGATATTTGTACAACAGTGTTTATAGCAGCATGATTCACAATAGCCAAAAGATAGAAACAACTCATAAATTCATTAATAGGTGAATGGAAAAACAAAATGAGGTATATAAAAAATGGAATATTTTCAGCCATAAAAATGAATGATATTTTGATATATGCTATAACATGGATGGAGCTTGAAACATTATATAAAGTGAAGTATGCCAGACACATAAAGACAAATATCGTAGGATTCCATTCATATGAGGTACCTAGAATAGGCACCTTTATAGAAACAGAAAGTTAAGTTGGGGGAGGGGCAAATAGTGAGTTGTCTACAGAGTACACAGTTAATATTGGGGATGATTAACAACTTGGGGTACAGATAGTGGTGATGGATACTCAACATTTTAAATATATTTAATGCAATTAATTGTGCACTTATAAATAGTTATAATGATAAATATTGTTTTATACATACTTTACCACAATATAAATAGTAATAAATAAATAAATAATAAAATCAATAACTACCTTGAATATAAATAGTCTAAATACACCAAGCAAGAGACTGAGATTGGCAGAGTAAACAAAAGAGCATGTCCCAACTATATCCTGTTTATAAGAACTCACTTGAGTTTCAACAGCATAGGTGTTTTTAATGTAAAAGGATGGAAAAAGGGATATCATACAATGATTATCAACAGAAGAGCAGCGGTGGCTACATTAATAGCGAAGAAAATAAAGTTCAGAGCAAAGAAAATTACTAGAGGCCAAGAGTTACATTACATAATAATAAAGTAATCAATCCACCAGGAAGACACAATGATCGTAAAATGTGTACACACCAAAGAGCAGTCTCAAAATACAAGAAGCAAAACCTGATGAAGCTGTAAAGAGCAACAGACAAATCAACAATTATAGCTGAAAATTCCACACTTCTCTCTCTATAACTGATAGAACTACTACACAGAAAATCAGCAATTATATGGCAGAAATGAAAACACCATCAATCAATAAGATCTAATTAAAATCTACAGAACACTCCACCAATATCAGAATGTACATCCTTTAAGTGTCCAAAGAATATGCACCAACAAAGGCCATATCCTGCATAACAAATTGAAAATAACTGGAATCATACACATTATGTTATCTGATCATAGTAGAATCAAACCAGAAAGCAATGACAGAATGACACCAGGAAATACAAATTAAACAATATACTTCTAAATAACACCTGGATCAAAGAAGAAGCCTCAAAGGAAATTTAAAACTACATAGAATTGAAAATAAGTGAAAAATATAACATATCAATATAAGGGGTACAGTTAAAGAGGTGCTGAAAAAGGAATTTATAATACTAAATTCTTATATTAATTAGAAAAAAGAAAAAGTCTAAAATCAATAATCCAAGGTCCAAGAAGCTAGAAAGAAAAGAGCAAAATAAACACAAAGCAAGAAGGAAGGAAAGAATAAACAGCAGAAATCAACTGGATGAGTCTCTAGGGAATTATTCAGAGTGAAAAACATCATCCCAGAAGGTTATACAGTGTATGATCCAGTTTATGTAACATTTTTGAATTGACAAAATTTTAGAATTGGAGAAGAGATTAGTGATTGCCAGGGGTCAGTGCTGGTGAGAATGGAGCAGGGAGCAAGAGGGAGGGATCTTGTGGCGATGGAAATGTTCTGTAACTTGATGGTATCAATCTTAATATCCTGGTTGTGATACTGTTATATAGTTTTGCAAGATGTTACCAGTGAGTATAGGATACATGGGATCTCTGTATTATTTTTAAAATTGCATGTGAATCTGCAACTATCTCAAGATAAAACATAGAAAAAATTCTAAAAGTTGCTGAAAGAGGCTAGGATGATTGCAATTTACTGAAAAAAATTGAGACTACGGCCTGCCTAGACCCAATGCATTTGACATGCATTTGACATATGATATTTTTATGATATGGAATTCTAAACAACTTGTACTTTTTTTGGCATTTTTTTTCTTCTGTGCTGATTTTGCACTATAATCTCACTTCAAAGTAATTACTGGAGAAGTGGCAGACTAGATAGATAGTGAAGGTGAACAGTAGCATGAAAGAAAACACCCAGGATGCATGAGTCTTCTTTCCTTGCCCTAGAGGAAGGGAATTGAGAGAATCTAAGATAAAAAGGAACTTGCTATTATGAATTTGTATAAGACGGCATCTTTACTCCTAGCTGGATTGCATGGTTACCTGTTAACTGTTAAGCAATAGATTGGACTTCAAAAACATCAATCAAATTTGGTTTTTTTGGACATATAGAAACCACTATGACACAAATTTTTTTTAGATAATATTACAATTTTTTTTCAGTGTACATGTTTATGGGGTATAGCTTGCTGTTTCAACACACATATGTATTGCATAATGATTTAATCAGAATAGTTATATTTATCACCTAAACATTTATCATTTCTTTGTGGTTATAACATTCAAGATCCTCTTTTCTGGCTATCTTGAAATATACAATACAATATTATTAGCTATTGTCACTCTAGAGCACCAGAAATTATTCTTCCTATCTAACTGTACCTTTATAAATTTGTACTAATCTACCAACCTTTCCCTGGTCCCCCTTCTCCTCCCTTTCCCTCTCTCTGGTAACCACTATTCTACTATTTCTTTTTCTCTCTCTCTTTTTAATATATTTTTCTTAACTGACCTATGATAATTGTATATATCTATGGAATACAATATGAAATTTGGGTATATTCACACTGTGTGCAATGATCATATCAGCGTGCTTAGTATATCCATCACCTCAAACATTTGTCACTTCTTTGTGTTAGGAACGTTGAACATCATCTCGACTAGCTATTCGAAGATAAACAGTACTTTGTTGTTAACTGTATAGTCTTCCTATATTACTATAAAACACTAGATTTCATTCTTTTTATCTCTCCACTATTTTTTATCCACCGTCCACCCTATCCATATCCCCATCTACCACTCTCACCTTTCTCCATACTAGTCTCTAGTAACCACTATTCTACTCTCTAGTTCCATGACATCAACTTTTTTAGCTTCCACATATGAGTGAGTATATGTGGTATTTCTCTCTGTGCCTAGCTTATTTCACTTAACAAAATTTTCTCCAAGCTCATCCATGTTGCCACAAGTGGCAGAATTTCATTCTTTTTTATGGCTGAATAGTATTCCACTGTGTATATATATCACATTTTCTTTATCCAATCATGTGTGGAAGGACATTTAGGTTTCTTCCAATTCTTGGCTATTGTGAATAGAACCATGATAAATATGAGAGTGTTTATAATCCATTTGAGTTGTTGATTTCCATTCCCCTCAATATATACCCAGTAATAGGATTACTAGATTGTATGGTAGTTCTATCTGTAGTTGTTCGAGAAATCTCCACAACTCTGTTTCTATAATGGCTGTACTAATTTACACTCCTACCAACAACGTATAAGAGATTCTCTTCTCTGCATCCTCACCAGCATTTGTTATTTTCTGTCTTTTTGATAATAGCCATTCCAACTGGGGTCAGATCATATCTCATTGTGGTTTTGATTTGCATTTCTCTGATGATTAGCAATATGGAGCATTTTGTTCTTATATCTGCCATTTGCATGTATTCCTTCAAAAAATATCTGTTCAGTTTCTTGTCCCATTTTTAAATCAATTATTATTATTATTTTTTTTTACTTTTTGAGTTTGAATTCCTTGTATATTCTGGATATTAATCCCTTGTTCAATGCATAGTTTGCAAATATTTTCTCTGATTCTTCTGATTGTCTTTTACTCTGTCGATTGTTTCCTTTACTGTGCAGAAGCTTTTTAGTTTGATATAATCCCATTTGCTAATTTTTGCTTTTGGTCCCTGTGCTTCTGAAGTTTAAGCATAAAATGTTTGTGCAGGCCTATGTCCTGAAGTGTCTCCAATATGATTTATTCCAGAAGTTTTATAGTTTCAGGTTTTAAATTTAAGTCTTTAATCCATTTTGAGTTGATTTTGGCATACAGTGAGTGTAGTGGATTGAATTATGTCCACACAAAACTCCCTGAAGCTTGAATTGTGTCCCCCAAGTTTTATGTGTAAGATACTTGGTCCCCACTGTGACTGTTAAGAGGGTGGGAATCCTATTATGGTAATTGAAAGGTGGAGCCTTGAAGAGGTGGTTGGATTATAGGACTGTGCAGTAGGGAATGGATTAAAAATGGTGGTCAGGGGCATGTTTCTGAGGGTTTTAAAAGAAGAGGGAGGAGAGTCTGTCTCTCTCTGCTCCACCATTTCACAATTTGATACCCTTTGTCACTGTCGCCACCACCAAAACCCTCACCAGATGTCTTCCCTGCACTGTGGACTTCTCAACCTCCGAAACTGTAAGCAATATTTTTTTTCTTTATTAATCACCCAATTTCAAATATTTTGTTATAAGCAACAGAAATGGAATAATACATAAAATTGGTACCAGAGAAGTGGGATGTTGCTTATATCAAATAATTGAAAATATGGAAGCGGCTTTGGAACTGGATGTTGGGCAAAGTTTGGAGAAGTTTAGAGGACTCAGAAGAAGATAAGAAAACCCAGAGAAAGTTTGGAATGTTTTAGAGACTGGTTAAATTGTGGTGAACAGAATGCTTATGGAAATACGGACTATAAATTCTAAGTAGGTCTCGGATAAAAATAAGAAGGAATTTATTGGAAACTAGGGGAAAGATCAACCTTGCTATGAACTGGCAAGGAACTTGGCTGTATTTAATCTTTGCCCTAGGACTTTCTGGAAGTTGGTACTTAAGAGCTGTGAACCAGAGCATTTCGCAGGAGAAGTTTCTAAACAGCAATGCATTAAGAACACTGCATGGCTACCTGCAACAGCGTAGGCTGACTTATGGCAGCAAAGGCATGACGTAAAGCCAGAATTTAAAAGGAAAGCAGAGTGTAAAGATTTCAAAAATCTGCAGCCTGGTCATGTGGCAGAGAGACAGAACATTTTCAGAAGAAAAATTCAATGGTACTAAGAAGATTAACACAAAGAATGGGATTATCAGGAGAAGGGGCAAAAGGTCCTGAAGACATCACAGAAGCCTGTGGAACCAACCCTTCCATTTCAGGCCCTAAGACCTGGGGACAGAAAGGTCATGGGGAACAGGCCTGAGGTGCCCTCCATAGGTTTGCTGCTCAGGGCCAACTAGGAAGTTGCTTCCAGCAGCAGCACCCCAACTGCTTTGGCTGCTCCAGCCATGGCTAGATTGGGTCCAGTTGTGGCCAGACCCACAGCTTTGAAAGACACAAGCCGGAAGCCTTGGCAGAGTCCATGTGGTGTAAAGTTTACAGGCTCGCAGAATTCCAGAGCTGTGAAGACTTGGGAGCCTCCACTCTGATTTCAAAGGACTTATGGAAATATCTGGGGGCTCAGGAAGAAATCTTTCATGGGGCAGAGTCACCACAGATGGCCTTTGCTAGAGCAGTTCTGAGTGGTAAGGTGGGGTTAGAGTTGCAGTAGAGAAACCCCATCAGCACCATTCCTAATGAAGGTGTAGGAGTGGGATCACCATGGAGACCCCAGACTTAAGGAGCTACCAGAGTGGAACTCCAGCATGGGAGGGCTGAAGTGTGGACTGAGATCAGGAAAGCCATAGGAGTGGAGCTGCCCGAGGGCTTGGGGTCCCAACTCCCACAACAGAGGACACAGAATATGGAGTCAAGGCACATGATTCACCAGCTTTGAGATTTAATGCATGCCCTGCTGGGTTTTAGACTCTTTTGGAAACTGTTACCTCTTTCTTTTGGCCTATTTATCCCTTTTTGAATGGGAATTTGTACCCTATGCTTGTCCCACCATTGTATCTTAGAAATAGATAACTTGTTTTTAATTCACAGATGGAACTTTGAAGTTGGGTCTTTTGAGTTGAAACAAGACTTTGGGGATGAAATGAATGTATTTGTATCTGAAAAGTACATGAGTTTTGGGGGATTAGGGTCAGAATGCAGTGGGTTGAATTATGTCCCCACAAAACTCACTGAATCTTGAATTGTGTCCCCAAAGATTTATGTATTAGAAACTTGGTCCCCACTGTGATTGTTAAGAGAGTGGGAAATCCTATTATGGAGATGGAAAGGTGGAGCCTTGAAGAGATGGTTAGATTGTAGGACCATGTCATAGTGAATGGATTAAAAATGGTGTTCAGGGGCGTGGTTCTGAGGGATTTAAAAGAAGAAGGAGGAAAGTCTGTCTCTCTCTGGTCTCTCTCTGCTCTGCCATTCCACAATTGGATACCCTGTGTCACTGTTGCCACCACCAAGACCCTCACCAGATGTCTTCCCTGCACTGTGGATTTCTCAGCCTCTGAAACTGTTAAGAACCAAATTTTATTTTCGTTATAAGTCAACCAGTTTCAAGTATTTTGTTATAAGCAACAAAAACAGACTAATACAGTGAGAGATAGGGGTCTAGTTTCATTGTTCTGCATATGGATCTCCCATTTTCCCAGCACCATTTATTGAAGAGAGTGTCCTTTCCCCTATGTGTGTTCTTGGCTCCATTGTCAAAAATCAGTTAGTTGTTTCTGAATTATTTCTGAATTCTCTATTCTGTTCCATTGGTCTATGTGACTGTTTTTATGCTAATACCATGCTGTTTCGATTACTATTGCTTTGTAGTATGTTTTAAAGACAGAAAGTGTGATACTCCCAAATTTGTTATTTTTGCTCAGGATTGCTTTGGCTATTTGTGGTCTCCTGTTGTTCCATATAAATTCTTGTATTGTTTTTTTTTCTGTTTCTGTGAAGTATGTCATTGGTAGCTTGCTGGGGATTGCATTGAATCTGTAGATTGCTTTGGGTAGTACAGTCATTTTGATGATATTGATTCTTCCAATTGATGAGTATGGGATGTCTTTCCAATTTTTTGAGTGTGTCTTCTTTAATTTCTTGAATCAGTGTTTTATAGTTTTCATTGTAGTGATTTTTTACTTTTTTGGTTAAATTTATTCCTAAGTTTTTTATTTTTGTTGTTGTTGCTATCATAAATGGGATTGATTTATTGATTTATTTTTCTGCTAGTTTGTTGTTGGTGTATAGAAATGCCACTAATTTTTGTATATTGATTTTGCATCCTTAATTTTTTAATCAGGTCTAGGAGTTTTTTGGTGAAATTTTTAGTTTTTGTGACTTCCCTTCACAATGAAATAGGACTCAACAAGTGGCTTGTATTGCATACAATGTCAACAGTCAGAAAAAACTGAATGAACTTCATATGACTAATTTGACTAATTTGACAAAGCCTAAATTATTTTGGAACTCTGAACCTATAACTCCTGACAAAGCCAACCTTGCACAAAAGGAAAAATGGCTAATATAAGGCCAAAAGGAACTTCATCCTCATCATTACCCAATATTTACCAAGTGTTGACTCTGTATCTAAGATGTGGAAGATTCTGTGTGTGCTCTGTGTCAGTGTGAAGGTATAAGTCGATCGATAGGTGTTTACCAAAAACAGATACAGAGGGTGGGATGGAGGGATCTTAAAAGCATACCTAAACTTTTTCACAATTTTACTTTCCAGTGGAGGTATATTGAATATCTTTGTGTTCCCCCTCAAAAGGAGATATCAAACATTTAAAGACTTTCTACAATGCTCAACTTGTGTTTTTGCAGTGAATTTGGACCATGCATTATCTTACTATCCTTGTCAAGTCGCTTCAAATCTCTGTTTTACAGATTTTTAAAAATACTTTCAAAATGACAATAAAAATATTCATTGCAGGGCTAAGGGTATTAAAGTCTAAGACCTGACACCAAATCTGTCAGGATTCTCATTTTTCATTCTTTAATGGGATGGACAATTGAGAGATACAAGCTATACATGGCAGTAGAGTTGATTCTGGAAAAATATTCAGCTTAATATTTTGGTACTTTGAGAGCTTAAGATTATTATTTATAATAGTGAGAATCTTTAAGACAGCCAATGCCTCCTTTAATATCTATTGTATGTTAATATATAATAAACACATTTTTTGCTCTCCCCAGAGCAATAAAGATAGAGCCCATAAAAGTAGGAAAGATATTTCAGATGGATCAACAAAGTCAGGTCTTTCCTATAAGGATCCTTTTACAATTTTCCTGGTGTACAAAAAGTCAAAATAAAATTTGTCACATGGAATGTTAATTTCTGGATAGTCCTCTACATATGTATTTTATTGTGGCTTCCATGAGCAGTGTTCCTAAATTACGAGTTAATTGTGCAAATTTATTCACTAGTTTGGGAAGGGAGAGAGATATGATCACCTCTGAAACTTCCTTGAGAAAATCTGTAGTCTATGATTTCTTTTTTATTTTATTTTACTTTTATTGATTATGCATATTCACAGGGTACAAAGCTGACCATCATCATCTGTGCCCAAGATGTAATAGCCAAAACAATAGTATCAGCATGCCCATTACCACAAATTGCAATTATTCCCCATTTCCCCCATCAAATTAATCCCCTACCACCCTCCCCATCTCCTACTCCCCTACCCGATCCCATAACCCTAGCTATGCCCTCTCCTTCTGCAAGTCCAACAGACCACTGTGGTCTTTCTTTACTTCCTTCTTCCTCTCTTAGCTCCCACTTATGCGAGCGGATATGTGGTATTTTTCCTTCTGTGCCTGGTTTATTTCACTGAACATAACTTTCTCCAAGCTCATCCATGTTGCTGAAAATGGCAGGGTTTCATTCTTTTTTTGGGATAGAGTAGTATTCCATGGTGTATGTATGCCACATTTTCCTTACCCAGTCATCCATTGATGGAGTTTGGATGTGTTGTCCCCTCCAAAACTCATGTGGAAATTTGATCTCCAATGTGGCAGTGTTGGAAACTGATTGAGTCATGGGGGCGGATCCTTCATGAATGGATTAATGCTCTCCCTGGGGGAGGAAGGGTAGTGAGTTCTCGCTCTATTAGTTCTCCCAAGAGCTGATAGTTTAAAGGACCCTGGCACACCCCCCCCCCTTGCTTCCTCTCGCCATGTGATCTGCTTGTACCTGCCGGCTGCCTGCCATTTTTCTGCCATGAGTAGAACCACCCTGAGGCCCGTGCCAGATGCAGCTGTCTGAGAATCATAAGCCAAATAAACCTCTCTTCTTCATAAATTACCCAGTCTCGGTAATTCTGTTATAAGAACACAAAACTGACTAATACAGAAAATTGGTACCGAGGAGTGGGGAGTTGCTATACAGATACCTGAAAATGTGGATTCAGCTTTGAAACTGGGTAATGGGCAAAGGTTCAAGCAGTTTGGAGGACTTAGAAGAAGAGAAAAAGATGAGGGAAAGTTTGGAATGTCTTCGAGACTTATGTGGTGGTGAGCAGAATATTGATAGAAATGTGGACAGTAAAGGCCATGTGAATGATGAGGTCTCAGATAGAAATGAGGAACTTATTGGGATTTGGACAAAAGATAACCCTTGCTGCACCACAGCAAGGAACCTGGCTGCATTGTGTCCATGCCCTTGGATTTTGTGGAAGTTGGAACTTAAGAGTTGTGAACCAGAGCACTTGTCCAAAGAAATTTCTAAGCAGCAAAGCATTAAGGAAGCTGCACAATTGCTTTTAAGAGCCTACTCTAAGTTATGGCTGCAAAATCATGATGTAAAGCCAGAATTTAAAAGGGAATCAGAGTGCAAAGATTTGGAAAATTTGCAGCCTGGCTATGTGGTAAAGAAGTGGAGAGCTGGCAAACAATGCAAGGGTGAAGCAGATAAACTGTTTGCTAAAGACTTTATCTTGGCGGTGAGGCAGCAGATGCTAATAGGAGAGAAAATGAGAGAAAGCCCTGCAGGCATTTCAGAAGTCTGGAAGGGTGCCCTGCCCATCACAGACCCTAAGGCCTAGAAGGACTGTGTTATCCTGGAGGACAGACCTGGGGCATAGCTGCCCTTGGGATCCTGCTCCCTGCATACCAGCTGCTCCAGCTGTATCACTCCCATGTGTGGTTTGTGCAGCTGTCCTGGAGAGCAGAGGCCAGAAACCTTGTTGGCATCCATGTTGTGTTAAGTCTGCAGGCCAGCAGAACATGAGAGCAGTGGAGGCATGGCAACCTCTACCCAGATTCCAGAGGGTGTATGGAAAAGCCTGGGGACTCAGGCAGAGACCTGCTGCAGGGGCAGAGCCACAGCAGAGGATATCTACTAAACCAATGCCAAGCAGGAAAGTGGGGTCAGAGCCCCCACAGAGAGCCCCCACAAGGGAAATGTCTAGTACAGCCAATGCAGCAGGGCTGCTGCCAGGAGCCCACAACCGCAGGGCCACTGGTAACGTGCAATGTAGGCCTGGAAAAGCCACAAGCACCAGCGTGGCCCACTGGGTTGTGCCTGGCAGAGCTGTGGTAACAAGGCTGCCTTATGCTTTGGGGGCCCAGATTCCCAATTGTGCCCAGCTTGCAGGTCTTGGAGTCAAAGAACATTATTTTGGAGCTTTAAGACATAGTTTCGGGCCGGCCCGTGGCTCACTCGGGAGAGTGAGGTGCTGATAACACCAAGGCCCCGGGTTCGGATCCCATATAGGGATGACCGGTTCGCTAATTGGCTGAGCGTGGTGCTGACAACACCAAGTCAAGGGTTAAGATCGCCTTACTGGTCATCTTTAAAAAAAAAGAAAAAAAAAGAAAAAAAAAAAAAGACATAGTTTCTCCCCTGCTGGATTTTGGACTTGTTTGGGACCTGTTTTTCCTTTCTTCTGGCCTATTCCTCCCTTTTAGAATGGGAACATGTACCCAATGTCTGTTCCACCACTGTATCTTGGAAGTAGATAAATTTGGTTTTGTTTTTCAAGTTCACAGCTAGAAGGACTTTTGCTTTTGGTCTCAGATGAGACTTTTGACTTTGGACTTTTAAGTTGGTGCTGGAGCAAGCTAAGACTTTTGGGACTGTAGGGATAGAATTATATTTTATATGTGAGTGACATGAGTTTTGGGTGAGCAGGGTCGGAATGATGGAGTTTGGATGTGTCGTCCCCTCCAAAACTCATGTGGAAACTTGATCTCCAAAGTGGCAGCATTGGAAACTGATTAAGTCATGGGGGTGGATCCCTCATGAATGGATTAATGCTCTCCCTGGGGGAGGAGGGATAGTGAGTGAGTTCTCGCTGTATTATTTCCTGTGAGAGCTGATAGTTTAAAGGACCCTGGCATGCCCCCCCCCCCACGCTTCCTCTCGCCATGTGATCTGCTTGTATCTGCCGGCTGCCTGCCATTTTTCCGCCATGAGTAGAAGCAGCCTGAGGCCCATGCCAGATGCAGCTGTCCCAGAATCGTAAGCCAAATAAACCTCTGTTCTTTATAAACTACCCAGTCTTGGGTAATTCTGTTATAGCAACACAAAACGGACTAAAACATCCATGAATGGACAGTTAGCTTGGTTCCGTATCTTAGCTCTTGGAAATAGAGCTGCAATAAACATGGGAACCCAGGTGTCCCTTTGACATGATGATTTCCATTCGTTTGGATATATACCCATTAGTGGGATTGCTGGATAATATGGTAGCTCAATCTGTAGTTGTTTTAGGAAACTCCATACTGTTTTCTATAATGGCTGCACCATTCGCACCAACAGTGTAGAAGAGTTCACCTTTCCCTGCATCCTTACCAGCATTAGTTATTCTCGGTCTTTTTAATAATGGACAGTCTAACTGGGGTGAGGTGATATCTCAATGTGGTTTTAATTTGTATTTCTCTGATGATTAGTGATGTTGAGCATTTTTTTTTTAAGTGCCTTTTGGCCATTTGAATGTCTTTCTTCAAAAAATGTCTATTCAGCTCCTTTGCCCATTATTTAATTGGATTATTTCTTTTTTTTTACTGTGTAGTTGATGGATTTCCTTATATATCCTGGATGTTAATCCCTTGTCAGATGTATAGTTTGCAAATATTTTCTCCCATTTTGTAGGTTGTCTTTTCACTCTGTTCATTGTTTCCATTGCTGGGCAGAAACTTTTTAGTTTGATATAGCCCCGTTTATTATTTTTTTTCTTTTGTTGCTTGTGTTTTTGTGCTCTTGTTCATAAAGTCTGTGCCCAGATCTAGTTCCTGAAGTGTTTCCCCTATATTCTCCCTTTAGGAGTTTTAAAGCTTCAGGTCTTATACTTAAGTCTTTAATCCATTTTGAGTTGATTTTAGTATATGGTTAGAGGTGCATATCTAGTTTCATTCTTCTACATAAGAATGTCCAGTTTTCCCAGCACCACTTATTGAAGAGGCAGACTTTCTCCAATGTATGCTTTCTGATAACTGTATTCTATTTTTCACCTCATCATTGGAAAAAGGAAGTTTAAAAAGTTCAATAGTCTCAAAAAGAGAAGAAAGATTCAGTTCAGTTCTGAAATTGGCCGAAATTGCAGGGGTTTCTTCTTTTGTATACAAACTCTTTTTTCACCCTTCATTTTAATGTACACATCAAGTTTACATCATTGCTAGATGACACAAAACTTTTTCAATGGTATTATTTAGCATAACAGGAAGGATTCAACACTGGTGATAAAGCATAGTTCTTGAGTACCATCTATAGCAAAAGGTACAATTGAAAATCTAAGTTGAGGAAGCAACTAAAAGTGTTATAGAGGGTTTTTTTTTTTTTTTAAATTTAGGCCACATGACTATATTTGCATTAGTAATTATACACTGGAGGATTTTTCGAAAGAAATAATGTGTAGAAGTTCATGGGAAAAACTCTACCCATGTCTACTGAATGTGGTTAATGAGTAATTCATTAAATATCTTTGTATCTTTCATAAAGCATACACAAAAAAACAGCATTAAATTGGACTTGATGGCATGGGGACCTGCAGATAATATGTATGCAGAGGTGATTTGAACTTCTCTTTATAGATATTATGCTTACACACATAGCTCATCTTTTCACAGATGTTATTATGGATAGACTAATCTGGGTAACAAGAATGTTTATGTAATCAAATCACAGATGTTCATGGAGAGAACAGTGGAAATGCGAGCATGCCTAAAGCCAAAGGGAATCACTAAGAATGCTAAAAGGGACCTAAATCACTGTCTTTCCTTTCTATCATTCCTTTTAACACTTTAACATCTGCTGCATGCAGTAATAGCTACCATTTATTTAGTGCCTTACCATGTGCCAGAAAAATTGCCAGGTACTTTTACACTCATTCTCATTCAACCCTCACAGTCCTATAAAATAGTAATTATTTTCCCTATCTGGCAGGCAAGAAAACTAAAAGAAAGATAAATTTGACACCTTCCCAGTGGAGGGATAGGTCTGAGCAAAGGCCATCAGATAAGCCCATGGGAGTAAGTGGAGAGGTCAAGAGATAGAGAAGTTTGAAGGCCACTTGTACAAAAAGAGCAGTTTCTGTTTTACTCCCACAGTTCACTTTGTAAAAACTATAAAAGTAAAAAGTAATTGCTAGATTTTAGAGTATAAACTGAAAGTTCTATAGAAGTTCTGAGAGGGGTGAGATCCATGAATAAATCAGAGAAGGCTTCATGGAGGAGGTAGGCCTACAAACAAATGGAAGGAAAATTCTGGGCATGGAAGCACAATGTAAAAAGATGTTGAGGTACAAGTGAGCACTGTCGCTAATTAATACATTTCATTAAATAAATCTGATACCCACACTGACAATCATAATTCTAACAGAGAAGTACAAAAAAAAGAGAGGCCTAGGATGAGTTGTGGTCTTCATTTACATCTGTGTAATTTTTACAGACTTCATTAAGTTTCCTCATTTGTAAAATAGGAATAACAACATCCATCCTACTTTCCTTACAAGGGTCTTGTAGAAATCAAATCCACTGATGTGTGTGAATGTTCTCTATAGAGATTTACTCCAATAGAAGAAGTTATAATTCCACATTATGTGTTCTCACAAACACCCATTCTTGGAATATCCCCAGAAATACACACGGAAAATGTCAGTACAAATAGTTTTGCTCCTCCTTCTCAGAATTCTTCACTGGAACTATTTATAAAGTCCCCCATGAGGACAATTCAGGGACTGAAGCTAGCCTTGAAACAAGCAAAGTTTGCATTTACTACTGGTTTAATGAATTTAACTGGTTGCTAATTGGCTGTTAGACTGAATTAGAAACCATCCAAAAACGTTTATATTTGTCAGTCTAATGAAGATACTACCTCTAAAATGCTCACAGGTTATGATCTGCCCTTTGAACTGAAGACTCTTTGTCCTCACTCAAAGGAGAAGGGATCCAGCAGATGGGCATATGTCAAAACGCTCGGGACAAAGAGCTTCTGCTGCACATTGTTAGGGGGCTTATGTTGGGAAATACTACAAAGATGGGGGTATTAGTAATGTAAACGTAGGCACAGTTTTATGTGTGCTTCTGACAGAGATGAAAATTATAATCATGCAGGAGATGAGAGGTTGGTATCACTTGGGGCCATTAAAGGCCATGGACAGTTTTTAAAAATATGAAAGTTTGGAAATCATAAAGAGCTAACATTTGTGGGTAGTGACAGAGTGTAGTACTGAAGGGATTAAATAAAATTTATACCTCATGAATTTGTTTGCCTAGAACTAGGATCAGAAGACTGCACTTTCTTATACCCCAGGTATATAAAACCCCAATTTATAATAATAAGTTTCTTTTGTAGTTGTTACTTATGAATGTTATCTTGTAAAATGCTTTGTGTGGAAAAGTTACAGTATTAAGAGTGTAGTTCAAGCCTATGTCACAATGGATCAATCAAAGTATTACTAGAGAAATGTCCTTCTATAGCTGTCGCTTGCAAAGGAACCCTGTCTCTCACTCCTGGATATCCTACTGTCTCCCTGTACTTGATAAGGTACCCTCTAAAGGCTCCACAGAAACATGCAGCAAAGATTTGGATAAGTTCATACACTTATACAATCAACTTCACACACACACACAAACACACACACACACACACACACACACACACACACACAAACACACACACTCACACTCACACACACCCCAGAGCTAGAACAGAATGGAAGCTACTACTGATAAGCAAGATCCAACGCCTAGCACATTTATTAGTCAAGGTCATGTTTACATGTCTTTGGGAATCTGCCATATATTACTTTGACATTAATAAACTGATATACCTCAATTTAAGGCTGTCAGTATAAGAGAATGGCTTGAATATTAAGAGTATAATACAAGGGTATTTCAAAAACTTCACAGAAAGATTCGTATTGGTTTTTAATTCTTTTTTTTAAATGAGCTTTTTAAAATACACTCATAAATATGAAATGGCATGTTTTAGGAGAAGCCTAGGTTCTTTCAGTACTAGAAATATTGAGATTTCACTTCAAGGCCTAGTAACTTAAGTGAACACTCCACTATCCAGTACTACTAAGAGATAACCCCATCTCTTATCAATTAATTTCCCAAGTTCTCTTTCTTCTCCATTTACAAAACTTAGCTATTGACATTCACATAGGTAGCACTATGTGCCATAAATGAGAATATATGTGCCACTCCTTGTATTTTCTCTCCCACTGTGATGTTTACTAAGTAAAAACATAAACTATTATTCTTCATTGGGGAATAGATTAAGTAGTAAATAACATTTAGCTGCTATCATTTTTTCTAAAGTTTTAGGGTACTTACCCTAAATCTGGTATACATCTGAGTACAAATAATATTGCCTGAGGTAAACTGCAGCTCTCTGGTCTTCTGTAATCAATACCACTTTACATTGTGCACAATTATATGAATAAACCTTGAAACTGCTTGTACATTCCACATCTAGTTTTTAGGGAAGTTGGTGTTTCTGAAAAAAAAACTGTCTCTTTAACCTTATTGTTTATGTTAAAATTACAACTGTTGGTGATATGTTTTCCCTCCAAAGCATATTTAGCTTCAGCTGTACAAACCACTTAAGTTAGTGGCATATATAGATTTTTCCAGGTATTCAAAACTCCAAAGTTATTTCATATCAAAGCAATGTAGCTTTCAGCTTTTGCGTCTCTGAAGGATGAGCAACATTACTTTAAATGACATCGTTTTGTCAAAGTTGCTTTGGCTAAAGACAAAATAAATCCATTTGTATAAATTGTGGCTTCACTATTGAAAGATTATAAAAATATATTGTGCTACATATAAACCTAAAACTATTAATATAGTTAAATTATGCCAACTTTTCATCAGAAAAACTAGCAAATGCTTAAAAACGCTATCATCAATCACATCTAATTCACTAAGTACACAATTGAAGCAACAAAAGAAGAAAGAAAACACTCTTGGGAAGATCATCTGTCACTAAGTCAAACAACCCCATTTTTCATTGAACGAGGTGACTAAAGACCTTCAAGGTCTATAGTATAGATAATTCAAAATTGAATTCCTTTTCCAAAGGGACAACTCTTCACATGCTGTCATTTTGGGGGATGTTTTTCTGGGTTGGTAAATTAATTTATTTTGAAAAGTAAACCTCCATGACTTTTTTCTACCTCAGTGTGTATGTCTCAATTTAGCTGTGAAAGACCTTCACCCAGGCAGTCCTCACCTTGTTTCTATAGTCACAAATAGTTGTCAACAGGGACATATACCTGAGGGGTCTTGTTCCTAAAGCCCCAAACCATCTTTTATGTAGGGATTAATTTAGTAGTCTGCTAAGGTCACCAGATGTTTTCCATTATACAACATAATCATGGATTTCAACTTCCTATCTTGTTCTCACTGATATTTTCAGTCCTCATTGAGTCTGTCTCCTTTCCAGACCTACATAATACCACTCTGGGCCAGAATAATTATCCAACCTATGAAGTATGTTTTTCTCGGACCTGTACCAAGAAATGTTTCATAGGAGAAGATAGTTCTTGTTACTTGTGAAATAAAATACAAAACGCTAAGTAGGCAATTCCAAAGGAACATAGTAATTCTCAAGTACCAGAACCTACAGATCAGGAAACCCTTGAAATGACTGAAAAGGAATTCCAAATAACCATCTTAAGGAAACTCAATGAGATAAGAGAAGACTCAGTTAGACAGCACGATGAAATGAGAAAAAAATATTCAGGATATGGAGGAGGAAATTTACAAGATGATTAAGACCTTAAAAAAGAATGTAGCAGAACTCCTAGAACTGAAGGATTCATTTGATGTAATAAAAAGCACAACTAAGAGCTTAAGCAGCAGATTAGAACAAGCAGAAGAAAGAATCTCTGATCTCAAAGATGGTCTTTATGAAATAACCCCAGCAGAAAAATAAAAGAAAAAAGACTCTTAAAAAAATGAAGAAAGTCTAAGAAAGCAGCAGACCACATTAAGTGCACAAACAACCATGTCATAGGTGTTCCAGAAGGGGTGGAGAAAGTTAAAGGCATTGAAAACCTATTAAAGGAAATAATAACATAAAACTTCCCAGATATGTAGAGAGACATAGGCCTTCAGATCCAGGAAGCTCAAAGATCCCCAAACAGATTCAATGCAAAATGATCCTCTCCAAGACAAATTATAGTCAAACTGGCAAAGCTCAAAGAGAGAATCCTAAAAGCAGCAAGAGAAAAGCATCAAGTCACTTATAAGTGAGCCCTCATCAGACTAACTTCTCAACTGAAATTCTATAGGCAAGAAGAAAATGGGATGGCATATTCAAAATACTAAAAGAAAAAAAAAAAAAACTGCCAGCCAAGAATACTATACCCAGCAAGGCTATCCTTTAGAAATGATGGTGAAATACTGTATTTCCCAGACAAACATAAACTGTGGGAATTCATCAACACACAGATATCCCTGGTAAGAAATTCTTAAGGGAGTCCTGCATCTAGAATCAGAAAAACAATAATCACTACCATGAACACAGAAGAAAGAACAACCCCCCCCTGGTAAAACACAAATGCAAATAGGAAAGAAGGAAAACAAAATCTTATCACCTCAAAAACCCAACATTGAATATAAATAATAAAAGGGGAAGAATGGAACAAAAGATATTTATATCATCTAAACAAAAAGCAATAAAATGGCAGAAGTAAGACAATACCTTTCAATAACAACCCTAAATGTAAATGGATTATACTCCACACTCAAAAGACACAGACTGACAGATTGGGTTAAAAAGCTAGACCCAACTATATGCTGTCTTCAAGAGACCCACCTCACCTAAAAGATGCACACAGACTTATAGTGGAGGGATAGAAAAGATATACGATGCAAATGGAAACCAAAAATAAGCAGGCGTTGCTATTCTTATATAAAATAGTCTTTAAACCAAAAAACATAAAAAGAGACACAGAAGGCCACTATATAATGATAAAGGGATCTATCCAGCACGAAGACATAACAATCATAAATATATATGCACCCGACACTGGAGCACCAAGATATAAAAGAAAACATTATTATTAAACCTAAAGAAAGAGATAGAGCCCAAAATGATAATAGAGGGGGAACTGAACACCCCTCTCTCAGCACTGGACAGATCATCTAGGCAACAAATGTACAGAGAAACACAGGATTTAAACTACACTTTAGACCAATTGGACTTTCCAGATGGCTACAGAACATTTTATTAAACAACTACAGAATAATCATTCTTCTCATCAGCACATGGAATGTTCTCCAGGATAGAGCTCATGTTAGGTCACAAATCAAGTTTCAATAAATATAAAAAAAAGCTGAAATCATCCCAAGCATCTGTTCAAACCACAATGGATTAAAACTAGAAATTAATAACAAGCAAAATTCTGGACACTATACAAACACTTGGAAATACGGATCTAAGAAGAAATTAAATAGGAAATAAAAAAATTTCTTTAAGCCAATGAAAATAAAGACACATCATATCAAAACCTATGGGATACTTCAAAAGCAGTACTAAGGGAGAAGTTTATTGCAATTAACACTTACATCAAAAAAAAATAGAAAGATTTCAATTAAACAACCTAACCTTTCAACTCAAAGAACTAGAGAAACAAGAATAATCCAATCCCAAAGTTAGTAGATGGAAAGAAATAAGTCAAAGCAGAGCAGAGTTATGTAGGATTTCTGGGCTACCCTAATGTTTCTATCCATCTTCATAGCCCATTTTTCTAGTTCAGCAAAAGTTATATTGCTAAGAGATGGGTCTTGGGCATTTTTGACTGAGCCACTGTAGTGGGATTAATAGAAATCATAGTAGAGTCCAAGTGAAAATAAAATGCCAAAACAAGACATTAGTGTGAGGAGCAATTAGGACTCATGATTGGGCTTTTAGGCTTAAAAATACAGGATCTAATCAGGATCTAAATTAAAGCAGATGGGGCCGAGCCCGTGGCGCACTCGGGAGAGTGCGGCGCTGGGAGCACAGCAGCGCTCCCGCCGTGGGTTCAGATCCT
Source organism: Galeopterus variegatus (assembly GCF_000696425.1). Lineage (NCBI taxonomy): Eukaryota > Metazoa > Chordata > Mammalia > Dermoptera > Cynocephalidae > Galeopterus > Galeopterus variegatus. The sequence goes on from NW_007726610.1 coordinate 139,074, forward strand.
ATATAGGGATGACCGGTGCGCTCACAGTGCTCACTGGCTGAGCGCGGTGCGGCCGGTCTCAAAAAGGACAAAAAAAAAAAAAATAAATTAAAGCAGATGGGGCCGAGCCCGTGGCGCACTCGGGAGAGTGCGGCGCTGGGAGCACAGCAGCGCTCCCGCCGTGGGTTCAGATCCTATATAGGGATGACCGGTGCGCTCACAGTGCTCACTGGCTGAGCGCAGTGCGGCCGGTCTCAAAAAGGACAAAAAAAAAAAAAATAAAAAAAAAAATAAATTAAAGCAGATGCAGCAGAAAGGAGGAAAGGAAGAAAGGTCATAAATGCACTAGAGCTGGGCCAATAGCCAAGCAAAAATAACAGTCAGAAAAGTAGGGTTCAAGATCACAAGTGAGGGTAGGGACAGAAAAGCAGGTCAACCAACCGGAGCAAGGGTGATCTACATGAACCTGAGGTTTGCATTACTTCCTTATGCCTAGTTATTTTTCTTCTCCTTGAAGTCATGAGGACCAATGGGAGAAGATAGATGCCATAGCAATATCCTGAAATCTTACCACTCTGATTTGTTGAAAGACTCAATTTTAAGTAAAGCCAACTTAGTTGGAGTTTACCACAAACCAGCCCATCTGACAGTAGCAAAAGCCACAGTGATGTCAGTTTAGTCCAAATTATGCATACAAAAGGAAATTCTGTATTTCCATGACTCTTTTTTCCCAACACACTCCTACTCTCTGATGGAACAGATATCCCATCCCTAACTCACTTCCTAAAATTACCCCCAAACAGACGTTTCAATAGTTACTACTTTGTGTTATCAAGTTTGCTCTTTTTACCTCTTTCCGCTAATTCCCCCAGATTAAATACCTCTGATTCCCTTATCTGGAGCCTGCTGCTTCAGGATCTTTTGTCTTAGGCCAGGTCAATATTCCTCTTGTTTCTAGCCAAAGCCGCACCTTACTCCTTGGCAATAGATACCCATTATCTGGTACTTAACCAGGTTATTATTTCTCAAGATACTCAACTTTGTGCCATTACTCAAATCGTCATTATAGACATTTCCCTAGTTAGAGGGACTGGGTGAAAGTAAAAGTTACTTAAAGTTAGGGAGTAAGGCCTAGAATGCCTAGAATAAATAAGAAACTGCTAACATTAATATTGAAACACTATACTACAACCTTTTTATTTTGATGACATGGGAATATTTAGGCCAGTCATGACTGTTAATTTTGATAAGTTATTCTCTTTCTCAGGTTGAAACAATTTCTTCAGCGACTTTACTGGCCTCTCTGATACTCTATTACCTATCTCATACTTTTAAACTCTAATGGTAAACTTTGATCCAACTATTCATTTACTCAATTGTCATGTTGAAAACAAAATCTTTTTCCTCAATCCAAACCATTCATATTGAAGGTTAATGGCTGTGACTAAATATTCAGCTAGTCAACTATTTTTTGTACCTATTATAACACTTTATGTTTTACTGTTGTTATCCTCAAGGAAAATTCTGGCTTTGATTGCTTTTAAATGTAGTTAATCACTGAGATTGGGATGGGGTAGGTTGAACCCAAGATTGGGAGTTCATAGCACCTGCCTCTAGATGGGTAATAACTCCAGGTAATAGTTTTAGTAATCCTTGTGTTTCCAGTGCATCTGATATGAAGAGTGATGGAAAAAGTATAGAAACATATGCCTATGCCCACCACGAAGTAAACCTGAAATATTTTTCAAACTTGACATGAAACTGAAGATCAATATAGGTAAAATATTCCAATTCAGACACACTGTTACCGGGGTCACTTTGGAAAGAACTGCAGCTCTAATTTATTTTGAGTCCCTTTATCACTGTTACTGAGATCCAATAAAAAGGAATTTATATGATGGATGTACAGACGCTCCTCACACTGCTTGTAGCATTCCTTGTAAAATCTGGTTTACTTGCATTTGATATCAATAAGAATGAAAAGAAAGAAGGCAAATTCTGCAGTGCTCAAAACCTCCCCATTCTTGCACAGGTGTACCTCACTTTAATGAAATCTGACATGCAAATCTAGCTTTTAAAAATAGATAAATTACTGGGTGACTTTTTGCTTTAAACATACTATATTTTACAAAAGAACACTCATTATTAGATAACTTTTAAAATCAGTTTATACTCTCAGAAATTGACAATAAAAATTATATACATGTATTATGATGAGCTTGTATAGTTTTAGGATTTTGATGTAAGAAATCAATTAAATGATTTCTTTAATTAAGAGGTTAATAAGAACTTATTTTCATTGTTTCATCTAAGATTTCCCTTCCGAGTCTGAGTATATTTAGTATGTGGGAGGGCCAAATATACATATTGTATTAGTTAGGGTTCTCCAGAGAGACAGAATCAATAGGATATGTTATAATTATATGAGAGGGATTTACTAGGGGAATTAGCTCATGCAATTGTGAAGAAAAGTCCCATGATAGGCCGTCTATAACTGGATGCTGGTAATGTGGCTCAGTCCAAGTCCAAAGGCCTCAAAACCAGGGAAGCCGATGGTGTCCTTGGTGTAAGTCCTGGAACCCAAAAGCTGAAGTCTTGAGCTCTGATGTCCATGGACAGGAGAAGAGTCTATCCCAACTCCAGCGGATAGAGGGAGAGCTTCAAATTTTTCCTCTGTCTTGTCATCTCTGGACCCCCAGTGGATTGGATCGTTCCCACCCATATTGAGGGTGGGTCTTTCCCACTCAATCCACTCAGGCTGACATACTAATCTCTTCTGGAAACATCCTCACGGACACACCTAAAAAGATAGCTTTTACCACGTTTCTCATAATTCCTTCATCTAACCAAGTTGACACCTAGAATTAACCTTCACACATATATTCATCTATAGTACCATTTCACTATGTCATATTCTTATACAACCTCCAAAATAAACTTGAACAGCTAAGCAACTATTCCTTAGTTTCAGTAATGCAAAGACGCCTATCCTGACTCTTCCTCCCTACAACAGATCCTTTATCCACTGTCCCATGCTTGGAATCCCCTTCACTGTTGGAGATGCATTACTTTAACTTAAGACCTTGGTGACTTATGCAAATGAAAATGACCTACTAGAGAAATGTGTAGCTGTTAGTAGTCATTTGAATTTTTGTGTGAATTGGTGTTCTAATCATATCCCAAGAGCTGACAGAAGGAACTGAAGAAAGACTAGATGCCTAGAGGAGTGTTGCTGACAAGAGAAAACTAAAGGAAGTATGTAGTACTGAATTCAAACCCCACTAATTTTTAAATTTTGGCTAGGATCAATTTTTAAGTATTAGAATTAATGTGTAATAATTATCTTATTAGCATTTTTGGATGCATAGTTCTATGAATTTTAACATGCACATATATGATTGTAACCACCACTACAAACAAGATACAGAACAGTTCTAACATCCTTGAGATTTCCCTCATGCTGGCCTTTGAAGTCAGTTTCCTTCCCCACCTTTTATCTTTTGGCAACCACCGATCTCCTCTCTCCATATAGTTTTGCCTTTTCCAAAATGTCATCTAAATGGAATAATACATTGTATAACTCGTTGTGTCTGGCTTCCTTCACTCCGCATATAGTATTTGATATTTATCCATACTGTTGCATGTATTTATGGTTCATTCCCTTTTTCATTGTTGAGTAGCATTTCACTGTGTGGGTACACCATAGTTTCTTTATTCATTCACCAGTTAAGGAACATTTGGGCTGTTTCCAGTTTTTGGCAATTGTGAATAGTGCTGCTATAAATACTCATATACAGATTTTTTTGTGTGTGTGAACATAAGTTTTCATTGTGAAATTCCTAAGTCATATGATATGCATATATTTAACTTTATAAGAACCTTCCAAGCCATTTTTCAGAGCACTGTACCCAGTTGCTCCACATTCTTAGTAGCATTTGGTATTGTCAGTATTTTTTTTAATGCTAGCTATTTTAATGGGCCTTAATGGTAGCTCATTGTGTTTTTAATTTGCACTTCCTTAATGACTAGTAATGTTTAGCATCTTTTAATGTGCTTATTTGTCATCTGTATATCTTCTTTGATCAATTGTCTGTTCAACCTATTTTTAATTAGGCTGTTGGTTTTCTAATTATTCTTTTGAGAATTCTTTATATATTCCAGATTCAAAATCTTTCTTAGATATGTGATTTGCAAATATTTTCTCCTAATCTGTAACTTGCCTATTTATTATTTTACCAGTGTCTTACACAGAGAAAAGTTTTCAATTTTGATGAAGTCTGACATTAATATTTTATTTTATGGATCATGATTTTGGTGCTATATCCATATCATTAACTTTTGCATTTCAGTCTGGCCCATGTACTTGTATACAAGAAGTAGAATGGAAGTATCATCAGGTTGTGTTAAAATACTTGTAATTCTGTCCCAGCTCCATAAGTGTAACCCTTGGTTACTAAACTTCTTTGAGTCTCTAATTCTCTCTCTCTAAAACAGGGATAATAAACCCTGGACTGCCTACCTTGGTTTTATATTTTCATATCCTAATGACATTTTGGACACTTAGTAGAAACTCGGTAAATATGTAAACGAATAGGGTAATTGTAAGGAACAATTAAGGTCACATAAGTAGAGAATGCTATCAGATATCAGGCATTATTGTTATGGAACCATATAAACATGGATTCATAGATGTTTAGTGCCTGAAGGAATATTAGAGGACATATGTATGGTACCTGATATTCATTTCACTCAATTTCCTAATTTTATAGATGCAGCAACTAACAGAATCATTTAATGCATTTAGGTTTGTTTATTTTGCTCCAGTAAAATGAACTAGGAATCCCTACCACTGGGGAAGCAGTTTTAATATGCTAAGACAAATAGGACCAGTCAAATATTTGATGATTTTCAACTCTCACAAGGTACAATTATAGCCACTGTGGGGGAAAACAAAAACACATTGAGAGTCACTTATTGTGCTCAGTGATAGACATGTGTGTCAATTTTATAACCAAGCATGGCTGGACTAGAATATTAAAACTTGAACTATGTGGAAAGTAATAAAAAGGATAATAAAAATGTATCTTCTATACCAATGAGCAAGGCATTTATTAAAGTCAAGAATAGCTTTGTATATTAATATTGCAGTTGATCTAATGACTCATGCTCAGGCTTGGTCTATAACATTATAAGTGTTAGTTTTCCACCTGTCACCAAGACAAAAAAAAATCAATTATTACACCCACTGTCAAATAATCGTTTGAATAGAGAAGTTGACTTGGTGAGAAATCACTTTTGGTTATAAACAACAAATTGCTCCTTCAACTTAGCAATGGGCTCCATGGTGTGGTAAGTAGCTTTCCTAAGGCCTGGTTGGCACTCTAAAACTGGTGTCTATATACCAGTCTATATACTGGGTTTATATACTGGGTTTATATACTGGGTTTATATACTGGTGTCTATATACTGGGTTTGCCCTGAACTCTGAATGCTTCTTCATCCCACTCCCCAAATAACGCTATACGAAAAATAAAGTATACATTGTTTTTCTAGAAAATTTTGGAATTAATCTTTCAGGATTCTCTAGCACTCTTATGTGAGTCTCATTTCAAGAAACTAAAAGCAAACAGAATTAAACAAAAGCCAAAACGAACTTAATGATAGTGTTGAATCAAACACCAGAAGAGCCAGCTTCTCCCAACTTCCCAACCTACATTCCCAAGGCCAGCTAGCCATAGGGAAGTCTTTATGAGTGGTCAATTGCCCATAAGTACTGTGATTTCAGTGGCAGTAAGGAAGCCTGCTACATTACTGATACCTCTCTCAGGTAACTGAAGGATACAAAAAATTGCTCAAATGTCATTTATTGGACCCAAGACATCCCCCCCTTCCCGGGAAAGGCAACATTTTGAGCCTTTTCACTCATTATTAACACCCCAAAGTGAATGAACTCTCCAAATATTTTCCAGATGTTGTAATTTTCCAGAGAGAGGGGTTGAATGCATGGGGAGGATATTGAGCACCAGATTTGATAGTTGTGGTGGGAATATTCTGGGGTGAGAAAATTACAGAAAAGGCAGACTGATTACACCGAATCTACTACCCAAATTTGTTGGGAGCTAGTTCTGCCTAGCCAAATCTTAGAATATGAGGGTTCTTGGTTTGGTAAACTGAGCTTGTCAACAAGCAGTTTATAAGCCTGGTCAAAGTTTGGCCAGAGCATGCCCCAAACCCATTTATATCTGATTACCTTCACTATATTCAAGGCTCTCACAACAGATTTTTTAACCTCCACTTTTCTTCTTTACAAGGCACCCTTTGCATCGACATTTCTTTTCCATTATCTCTTCTTTCCCTGTAATTTGCACACAAATTCCATGCTTTCATTCTTCTAAATCCATTTATAAACACTTCTTACTTCCTATATGCTCTTGGTAAACATACAGACTAGAAAATACCTAGAGTAGACAGGTTCTTATCTGTCTCAAAGACAGACGTCAGAACTATAAAGGTGAGGAACATGTCATTTCTGAAGACGGCTCTCCCTAAAGCCTCTAACAAATGCCCTCTCTTTGCCTAAAGCTGTTGACAGTTTTGTTGAATAACTAGAAAAGATATTCCATGTTTTAAGAGAAGCAGTTGGTTAAAAATAAACACAGTCAGATTCCGTCATGGATATTTGAAATTATCAGAGGTGAGATCATGCTCCCCAAGGCCTACCACAGGCCTGTAGGAAACCATGCAGAATATAGTTTGTCTGTAAAAGAGGTTTTGGTGCTAAAACATCAATAATAAATGTAAGGAGTTGCAACTATTCATCTGCTTCATTTTGGTGTTTGAGCCTTTATCAAATTTGCTAAGTGAAAAGCTGGGTGTCTGACGAAGTTCACTGGAAAAGTCTCATTTACTGGCTGTTCTATCCTAGTAACCCTGGGGCAAGCCACATGGTAAGACCGCATTAGTCCTCTGGGCTTACCTTTTAATCCTATTCAATTTGAGTTTCAAGTCAAACCCTTCTTCATAACCAATCCTGCTAATAGTAAAGCGCTAGCTACCAGCTCAGTAAATATTTAGATACAGGCATATTACACATGAGCTTTATGTACCAGGATGGAATTGCAAATGCTTTGAAAATTGCTTTGCTTTGTTAAATGATAATTTTTCTTCAAGTTTTACTAAATAAGTTTTACTAAAATAGCTAACATATGAGTACATGAGTTTGCAGAGTCAGTACTATGCTGTGCAAGAGTCCATTTAATCCTATAAACTACGTTGTACTTAGTAAGCAAACATTTTGATTATGTAGCCAAACAATTCTTTAACAGTAAATATTATCCCAAATAGATCTAAAATTCTATTTCAAAGAATATACTATAGTTCCATGGATATCTGACCAGAAAACAGACTACAGGTCACTTCAATTTACTGATTGCCAACAACATCAGTTTTTATGGTTGTTTCAAATGTCCTTTAATTAGGTCACCATAAGAAGAAATATTCAGTATATTAATTATATCATAGTCATGATGAGCATTGACATTTTAATGAGAAAAGATGTTGTATAAACCTGGAAACAAAGAGTTTCTGGAATGATCTCAGTGTATAACATGATAAACTAGACATAGTGCCCAAATTTAAAATATTTATGTTCTAAAAGGAAAACAATGACAACCGTTAAAGTATATATTATGGAACTCCATTAAGCAAGGCTCATAATTGCATGGTAGTAAAGTATTGTTTACTATATGCCTCTGAATAGAATAAGCATATATAATAAAAATGCCATATAGCAAGGCTAGTTTATTAAGGGATGACACACAAGTTTCATCTCACACGCCAATTCTGGATGGTTGGCAATGAATACCTGGAACTCCTGGGAAAGCAATGGCTGTCATGGGTTCAGGAGGTGGAAATGGCAGCACAGATGCTGGGTATTTTCCATCCTTGCTCTATCAAAATAAGCTTGTTCAATCCTTTTGCCCCATATTGTTGTCATCCAGGGGTTCGAAATGATCAATGTAAATTATGGAGAAAACATAATTAGCAGAATGTGTTGGCTAACTGGAGATTGGGCTTGGTTAATCCAAAAAGATTTTCTGGAAAAAGTGGGTCATGAGAATCCCTCTTTATTTTGTGTACACAGTTAAGGATTTTTGTTCTCCCTCTTATTTGGTATTTACAATAGCAAATGGGGCTGGAATTCAAAACCATAAGTGACCAACAGATGATCCTCCCTACTATAAATTGTATACCAGCTCCCCCCCAAAAAAAAAAAAAAATCCTGAGGCTAGTGGTTTTAGGTATGTAAGAAGAGTTAATTCTTTAGACCAGGGTTCTGAAAACTATGCTCACTACCTATGGCCCATGGGTCATATCCAGCCTAAGGTTTCCTTTAGTAAATAAAGATTTATTAGAACCAGTCACTCCCATTTATTTACATATTGTCTGTGGTTGCTTTCATTCTACAAAAGCAGAGTTCAGTTGTAATAGACTGGTTTGCAAAGCAAAAATTATTTACTATATGGCTCTTTAAAGAAAATGTTTGCTGACCCCTGACTTACTAGATAATTGTTTGTCAAAGGTAGTCCATGGTCAACTAGCTTTAGAATTACCTGTCTTATTTGTTAAAATGCAGATTTGGGGGCCAACACCAAATCCATTGAATGAGATTCTATTTGGTAAGGGCCAAAGAATCTACATTTTACCAAGTATGACAGTTGATTCTGAAGCATATTAAATTTCAGAAACTACTGTTTTATGTCACAGTTTGATATGTATAGATTCTAAATCAAATCTCCTGACAATGAGGGATGTCTGCAGCATCTTCAATCTGCCAGATTGATTGAATACTTTCATGGTGTTCCTAGAGCTCTATAACAAATTCCAGTTTTTTATCCTCTGAACATTCAGTATTCTGCCAATGTTGAGGTTCAGCTACACGTCACTAATAACTTGAAATTCATTTTCACAATTTTTGATCAATATACTAATTTATATAATCCCATTTTTATTTAGAATCTGCATAGCATTACACCAAATTCCAAGCGGTTCAGCAATTTCTGTGATAAAAAGTAATGTTTAGTGTAGGACTCTGGGATTATAATTCTAATCTTATTTCTATATTCCAAAACTTTCTTCCATTAATTCTGGCATAGATTTTGTTTCAGATCAAGATATTTCTGGATGTTCTTGAGTTTCTGTCTTTGGAGCAGAATGTGTCTTCATTTAATCCAGCAGAATGCTTCCAGGGAAAGGAAACTCACAGTTTTTTTTCAGATTAAGGGGACAAAAATCAAGCACAGTCCACCTAATTTCCAAGTCTCTCAACAAGATATGAATTGTGAAGGCACCTGACCTTTATGCACTGAGTTTACATAAAGCTCGGTGATCTTGGGGGACAGAAAATAAATGAGGGGCTAAGCAGCATGAATAGCTAGTTCTGTAAGAGGGACACTATGTCCCTGAAATGTCTGGACCAAGAGACTATACAAATGTACCACAGATTCAGTCTTGACTAAATCTTGAAAGTCTGCTTTAAATCCTTTCTGCTTTGTCTCTCAATTATATATGTTGGAAAATGTAAACACTATTGATTGCTTTCATTTGCTAAATGCAAAAAGAAGGTGAGCAGAGCTCCCCCCTCTGCAGAAGTGAATGAAAGGAACAGGAGACACAGGGTGGAGGTGGAGTCAGATGACCCCTAGAGACCTAGGGGGAAGTCTCAGAGCTGAATGTTGGCAGGAACTCTGAAAACAATGGCTTCTGAGATTGTCAAAGCGAATAGCATTTGGTCAAAGTATAAAGTCTGAGTTACAAAACCTTGACCTGGGAATGAGAATAAATATGGGAGTTAGTGAAATTCAGTTTCAACAGAGAAAGGGAAAGCTACCATATTTATTTGTATCCCTAGACTCTGTAACTGAGCAGTTTATACAACTCACACAAATTTTAGATCACTACTGTCTATATGAAAGAAACTTTAGGCCTTTGGAAATAGTAGTTCAATTTGTTTAGTGCATCAAATATTTTGTAGTTTTTCTTTTATATATTATTGTTTCCTTCATTTTGATAACACTTTCTGAAAATAGAGAAACCTAAATGTCACTATATGATTCAACTTTACTTTCTTTTGTAACATGAACTAATTTTTTTTTATTATTTTTTTTTTCTTTTTTACTTTTCTCATATACTGTTTTGAATTTGTGTATATTGAAAGCATATCTTTCAATATTTTAAACCAGAATCCTTATTGGAATATTTCAGACTTCTAACATTTAGTTATAATTACTTTGTGCATCTATTATTTTAGATGGTTTCAATAGAAACTGAGTCAGAAACCCAATCACAAATTTGCTAAATGTCTCTTCCTGTTACTGACAGAGGCTAACAGTTAGTAGTCTTAAAACATAATCTAAATCTTATCTACTCATGTTGCTAACATAATTGAATTTCCCAAAATGTCTAAGAGATTAAGAGGTTTTCTTCAATGTGTTTTTCTGTCCTACCTAAATATTGATAAAAGGGAGAATGTAGACTCAGTGTGCCATCTTGATAAAATCCAAAGTGAACTGGCATGCTTCTCTACTTTCACTTAGATTCAGTAACACATTGGACTCATGCAATAACTATAATTACTAAATACAAAAAAAAAGAGGAGGGTTTTTTTTCTTAGGAAGACAGTTTTTTCGGACTCTACCTCCTCCAGTGACATCTATATGCTTCCAGGTTTGATCAATTTGATTAAACAATACTTACTGAATGTCTGCTAAATACAAGGATTGGTGCCAGGAGCTCCAAATCAGCAAGGTCTATATGTAGTATACACATCTGTTGCATTCATAAATATGACTCCAGAAAGTTTACAGACATGATACTTACTAGGGAGGATAGGGACACATAAGTGTTATATACTAAAGTAAATAAAATATTTGAGGTGGCTTTTCTTGGGAAAAATCCCTCCCGGGACCTAGTTGTATAAAGCCCCTATTGGATACATGCCTGACTCAGAGGCAGAGACAACAGCTGCTGAAAGTCATGGGGTGTTAAAGAGTTCCAGAACATGTGGGAGGATGAAGAATCCCTGAGAAAAGAGGGTGTCAGCCTAGTGCTGGCAGCAGGAGGCCTGATCAGGGGCCTGCACAAGCCCTGCCCATAACCCGGCAAGAGAAAGATGAAGCCCACATAGCAATGATCCAAGGTGATCCAATTAAAATGGCTTACTAGGCCCAGCTAGCCAAGTTACCAAAGGACTCTGTGGCACCCATTATGAGAGTTGCTGCTTGTGACAAAAATAACATGGTATATTGTGTTAGTGCAAGTGTGGTATATTTATAAAGAAAATCCAGCTTTGGACCCAAACTACCTTCAGCATAAGAAGTGAAAAAAAAAAGTGTTTTCCTGTCTTATATATCTTCCTTTCAAAATAAATTATGTTTGTAATCTTCACTTCAAATCACTGAAGTGTAATTGGGGATATCCAGGCTTTCCTAACCCATGGTTTCCTCTGGTAGGGGCTCAGAGTACACAGCCATGCCAAATGTATGGTAAGAATACTAGGCCTCAAGATGGGATAGGGGAAGAAATATTAGTAAGTCATTTGTTCATTCACTTACTCAGTTACTCATTTAATCAGCAAATATTTGTCAACTCTGTACCAAAGATGTGTTAGGTATTGGGGATACAGAGTTGAGCAAAAAGTGACACAATCCCAGTCCTTTTGGATATCACAATGGGGGGACATACCATAAAGAAGTAAATAAATACATATTTACAAATAACCAAAAAAGTGCCTTGAAGGAAAGGAACAGGGTACAATGAGAGAGAATAAAAAGGAGGGGGATGGGAGAAGTTACTTAGATGGTGTATTAGTCTGTTTCTGTTGCTTTTAACAAAATACATGGAACTGGGTAACTTATGAAGAGAACAAAATTTATTGCTTACAGTTTCAGAGAATAGGAACTACAAAGTCCAAGAAACACATCTGGTGAAGGCTTTCTTTGGTGGTGACTTCAGTGATGTCAGAGTATCACATTATGAAAAATGGCAGAGCAGAGAGAGCAGAGAAACTAACCTCCTCATTCACTCTCCTTTTAAAGCCCTCAGAAACAAGCCCATGACCACCATTTTTAATCCATTCACTACAGCATGGTCCTATAATCTAATCACCTCCTCAAAGCCCCACCTTTCAATAACCATAATAAGATTTCCCACCCTTTTAACACTGTGACAGTGGGGGTCAAATTTTGGGGGGACACTCAGTCCAAGACAGATGGGATGGCCAAGGAGTTTCACTTTAGTGCCTATTAGAATGAGAAATGAAGGATAAGAGGTTGTCAAGCCAGGAAAGAGCATCCCGGGATCCCCAGTAAATGAAATGGCATGTGTGACACCCTGGGGTATTAGAGCATGGCATGTGAGAGGAGTTCAAAGGCCAGGGAGAGTAGATTATGAGGTTGGGGTGGTAGAGAGGAGTCAGAAGACACAGGGATTTACAAACTAGTTGTTTGTATCGCTCCAGAGGGTTTGCTCTGCCTGCTCAGTGAGCCTCACCATTCATTCATTCACTCACTCATTCATTCATTCATTCAATGAATGTTTATTGAGTGCCTGCTATGTCTTGGTACTCTTCTAAACTGTGGAGAAATATATAGTACTTAGCAAAATGGTCAATGATTTCTGCCCTAATGGATTTGACATTCTACTGGAAGGGAGACAGGCAACAAAAAAGAAAACCAAAAAACAAATAAATAAGATAATTACAGATTTTGATATGTGCTATGGCAGAAACAGACAAGTGCTATTACAGAGAATACAGGGAGAGGTGGTCCCTTTAATCAATTTGATCTCCTGGCAGGAGGCTTTGGGCTTTTTTGAGCTTTTGTTGTTCTTTTTGTTGCTGGTGGTTTTTTTTTTTTTTTTTTTTTTTTTTAATTTTTTATCCAAATAAGCTAAATTAAATCTAGAAAATCATTGGTTATTATCCGAGACAGCACAATTTAATTTCTTTGTTTTCTAGCTCTCCACCTTAAAAAATTAATTCAGAACTTCACTCCAGTCCTACAATACCTCATGAAAATAATTAGAGTTTGGAGGAATCGAGGTCAGCACACTCTGAGTATGTCTCAAAAAGTCCAGGTATTATAAACATAATGCTCACTGTGTCACTGTTAAGAGGGTGGGAAATCCTATTATGGTAATTGAAATTTGGGGCCTTGAAGAGGTGATTAGACTGTGAGAGCCATATCCTAGGAGAAGGATTAACGAGTTCATGGTTTAATGGTGGTCATGGGCATGGTTCTGAGGGCTTTAAAAGGAGAGCACATGAGGAGCTCTGTCTCTCTCTGCTCTGCCATGTTTGCCACGTGATAACCTGAGTGGCTGTAGAACCACTAAGACAAGGCCTTCACCAGATGTGCTCCCTGGACTTTGGACTTCCCAGCCTCTGAAACTGTAAGCAGTAAATTTCATTTTCTTATACATTACCCAGTTTCAGGTATTCTGTTAGAAGTAACAGAAATGGACTAACACAGGTCTGTTCACACAAACTGGCAAAGGAAAGGAAGGGGATAGCAGGGGAGGACAGTTACACTGAGGCAAAATACTAGTTAGTGTCATTTAATTTCAAACTTTCTAAATCCTATCTATAGAAATTGGCTTCAGGAAATAATAATTAAAAAAAAAAACAGTTAAAAGAGCAGTTGCGGTAGTCAGAATTCCTGGTGGGCTGGGGGGGGGGGGGGGGGGGGGGGGGGGGGGGGGGGGGGGGCAGTGCGGGGATGTTCCCACCCCTGTTAATTAAATTCTTTTCCATTTCCTATATCCTCAATTTCTCTTTTCCTAACTGTTCCCTACTCTCATCTTCTTTTTACCTCCCCTGTATTTTTCTTTTTCCCCTATCTTTGCCTTAGATCTGTCTGCCAGGTGCTTACTTAGAAGGTGACATCTGCCTCCCTGGTTATGTTCAGTGCAAAGAGAGTTGTTGAGCTTGAACCCAGATAATCTCTTTTACTCTGCCCACACTCCTCCATGGTCAGAATGTTGTTTTCAGTTAGTGGTCTGGTTTGTGACAACCTCTCCTCAGCAAGGTGAAATGTAAGCTTCCCTCTTTCAGGTTATCTACTCTCTGAAACTAACAACACTGGTTTATCTGCCAGCGCAGAGCCTTAGCTGCCCTGGATTTCTTGCAAGTCTGACCCTGCTCTGGTGGCTCAGTTGGATGAAGACCCAGAGTAAACAGCCTGTCCCTCCAAGCCCAGCTGGCCACCAAAATAGGATGGTGGTGTCCCATAGGATCACAAGGCATGGTAGAACTGTAAATAAAGCTAAGCAAGAGATAAGCTTGCCAGGAAGGAAGACAAGGTGAAAAGAAAAGGCTTGTCAGTACATACTTAGTCCCTTTGTTCACTGTTTAACTAGCTTTTCCACTGTATAACTGTCCCCACTTTCAACGTATATCCTCTTTATCATTCCACTTCCTACCTGAATTGTGTAATATTCTTATCCTCAGTGGTATGATTATTTTGGCACTGGTTTCTGAGGCCTGTTTTTCTTCCTTGAGGAAGTTCAGAAGATGAGACACTTTCTGTCCAGGAGCAGCCTGAGGTTGGGGTTAAATCCAATTGTAACCCTGATACCTGTGAGTAGGCTAGTGTGGCTTTTCGGTCAAACTTCTCGAACTGCAATACAGAATGAATTGTTGCTGTCCTGAAAGTGACAAATCTTAATCTTAAAAACTTGGCCAAGATTTATACTACTGGAAAGCATTGCTGATAGAACAATCCAATACAGCATAGCAGTTAATTAAGAGACATAAACCTATAGATATTTTGTTTCATTGATATAAATGTAGCTTGTGTTACAATTTAGTTTTTTGATTTGCATACTCCTTAGGCCCAGAGACAGAATTAGCTAAGTAAAAGAAGGAATCCTCAATGAGCCTACTACATGTCTGACTGTAGAGGGTTCAATGTGAGGTTGCTGGACACACTATCGGTGGGAAGTTTCTAGGATTTGGTTTAACATACAAGAACTTACCTCAATTAGAACTGCCCAACAATGGAATAGGCTGCCTTGCGTCACTGAATGACCACATTTAAGGATTGTGTGCAGGGGAATGTACATCAGGTAAGAAGTTGGACTAAATCATGGTAGTCTCACTTTATCCACAGTTTTGTTTTCCATGGTTTCAGTTACTTGTAGTCAACCAGGGACTGAAAATATTAAGTGGAAAATTCCAGAATTAAACAATTCATAAGTTTTAAATTGTGCTCCATTCTGAGTAGCGTGATGAAATCTTGTTCCATCCTGCTCCATCCCCCCTGGGACATGAATCATCACTTTGTCCAGCTTAACCACACTTATATACACTACCCACCCTTCAGTAAACAACATCGTCTGTGCCTGACAGCCAACCGTCGATATCATCATGGCTCAATGATATAGGATCACCTGAAGCAGGTGATTCTCCTTCTGACCTGTCATCAAAAGGTCAGAGTGGGCTGCCCGGTTAGCACAGTTGGTTAGACTGTAGTGTTACAACACCAAGGTTTGGATCCCCATACAGGCTAGCCACAAAAACCAAAAAAACAAAAAAATATACAAACAAAAAAAGGTCAATAGTAGCCTAATGCTACTATTAGAGTTGATCTCACTTCATCTCATCATGTAGGCATTTCATCATCTCACATCATCACGAGAAGGGTGAGTAAAGTACAAGAAGATATTTAGAAAGGGACAGGGAGAGGGGAGGAGGGAAAGAGAAAGAGGTATTACAGTCACATAACTTTCATTGCAGTGTCTTTTTATAATTGTTCTTTTTATTATTAGTTATTGTTGTTAATCTCTTATTGAGGCTAACTTATAAATTAAGCTTTATCATAGGTATGTGTGTGCAAGAAAGAACAATATACATAGGGTTCATTACTATCAACAGTTTTAGGCATCCACTGGGGTTCTTGGAATTTATCTCCCATGGAAAAGGAGAGACTACTGTAGTTCTGAAAAAGAGCATGGACTAGTTACATTGAAAGTACTCAGTAAGTGATTTCAGATCTCCTGAGTCAAATTCTCATAGTGGAGCCTAAGACTATTTTTGAAAGTGCTTTTAGGTGGTTTATAATGTGAAAACAGGTCTGGGAATTGGTGAATCAAATAACTTCAAAAAATCCTTCCCAGATTAAATTTTCCTTTTGGTTGTTGCACTTGAAAGAAAACACAGACTGGATGTAATTTTCTCATTTCAAACCTATTTGTCTTTTAATGTGAAGGAGACTCCAAAACACTGGATCATACATATTATCATTTATAAGTAACTAATATGCATGTGTTAACTTGCATCCTCTTACAAATGGTCTTGCTTACAACAAGCTAAAAAACAAACCTACAGATAACATTTTATATTAATTCCAATTTATAGTCTACAAAAAAAATGGAATGACAAGATGAAGAAATGTCTGATCAAAGAAGATGTAACTGGTTTTAAAGCTCCTACTTGAATTCTTTTACTGAATCAAATATTATCCATCAGTTTGGAGTTGCCTCTGGGTTAGATTTGCTGATTCTGCACTCCAGCAGCTTTGTAGACCAAGTTGTCAGCAAAGAATATATATAATCATTGGCACAAATTTGCTGTAATACTTGCATTGCTCTCTGGGCTTGAAATAGATATAGCACTTTTTTCTTTACATCTGTTACTTTCTTGTGTGGATGTGTTTGTGATCATCTGCCCAAAATATAGTGGCATGCAAGTATATTTCTGGAAAACAACAAACAACATCCCGACTCTCTCAATTCAGTGGAATTTTGGCTTTGAAGAAAGCTTATGGAAATAGTCACATGTGGAATCCTTGGTAGATATAGAATGAAGACAAATACTCAACGTAACTGTATGTGATGAGTGTAAAACTTTCATTATACTGAATGATATTTCTATCATGAGTCCATCCAATTCTTAGAAAATCAGGAAAATCTAAATAAAGCTTGTGGTTTCAAAAAAGATTATTATTGTCATATTTCTTAAGTAATAGAGGATTGATAATACAGGCCAGATCCCATGAAAAGAAGTACTAGTATAGTGAAATTTTTCTTTATAACAAATAGATTTTCAAGATGTGACTGCTAGCCTATTGGTTTCAGGATAATTTTTTTTTTTTTTTTTTGTCTTTTTCCATGTCTGGCAATGGATTGCAACCCTCAGTGTCGCCCCCGTACCGGACCGGGACCGGCAACGGGATTGCAACCCTCGGCGTTGCCCCCGCGCCTCGCTCAGCCAGTGAGCGGGAACCGGTCTGTACGTGGGATCCGAACCCTGGGCGGGAGCGCCTCCGCGCTTCCCAAGCGGTGCACTAGCGCAGTGCGCCACCGGGCCGGCCCCTCAGGATAAATTTTAACAAAACAATATCCCTGAGCAATCACACACTGTAGATATCCCCTTGTCAATTGCTATTATGGAATTTGTCATGAGTTATTCTGAGTTTTTCATGTACTCACACACAGAACCAATCTATTTTTTTGGTGGTAACTAGGTGATGTACTTCTGGAGATTACATTTTCACTCTCAAGCCAATGATTGTAGAGATTAAGGAATGTGCTAGATTTGGCAGAGCAAACCAGTGCTGTTACTGATGATGATGCAGCATATGATGTGTTATAGACGTTTGTCAGTTATGGTTGAACCACTTTTAAAATGCTTCCTTTTCTCAGATCTCCAAACAATTGGAAAGAAAAAGTAATTGGGATATTTTCTGGTCTTGACTTTTATAAAAATACAATAAATGACAAGGAAGCAAGTTGCCACGTACTTTTTTTTTTAAGGAATGAATTCCCATGTACATCTTGCAATTAGTGTAGATTCAAACTGATCTTCCCCACCTGCCATATCTGCCATGCAATGATCACAGAATGCTTAAACAAATACCGGATAAAAGGTTCAACCATGTTTTGCATAATTGTAATGGTGAGTGTATATTACTGCATTCTAATTCCATGAAAATTAGCTAATGATTATTCCTCTTGAAAGTATTAATAAAAATATGCAATTAACCAGAACATCCCGTGACTAGTTTTGCATGTTAACATTATATTTCAGGTGTTATAATTTCATCTATGGTTAATTTTGTTTTGTTTTCATATTCATGTATGTGCTGGATGCTCACAGAATCTACCATAATAACAGGCAATGGTGATAGCAAAGTCAAGGACAGACAGAATTATAGGAACTGACAAAAGTAAAATAGGTGTGGTGACTGAAGTGGAGAGAACTTTAACCAAGAAAAGGGGAATTTGGATTTTGTACTTAGGACCATACTACACAATTTAATAATCATTCATATCTTTATTATTACCTCTTTTAAGGTGTTTGCCAAAATTATTCAGTCATTAATTCATTCATTTATTTTTTCATTCAACCACATGCTGAGCACTAACTATATGCCAGACACTGTTGTCAGCCCTAGAATTAAAAAAGACCAAATAGATAAAGTCCCAAACTTTTTGGAGTTCACATTAGAGCTGAAAAAATAAGTAAGTAATAATGCTTTAATGTACTAAGTTCTAAGAAAGGCATATGAAAAATGCTACAAGTGGGCAGAGAAGGGAGGGATCCATTCTGCTTGGGGAGGAGACTCAGAGAAGACTTCACTGAGAAGATACTATTAGAGTTGTACCATGACAAATGAATAAGAGTTAATAAGTAGAAACAAAGGAAAGGGTATTCCAGGTCAAAGAAACTTTGGAAGAGAAGTGTAAGCATACAGATCACATTCCCTGTGGGCTGAGTACACTGGGGAGTGGAGGAGAAAAGAGACTAGAAAAGTAGGCTGGGGTGAGGATTATGCTATTTATGTACACAGGTAGTCCTTTTTACTAGACTATAAACTTTTTGAGGTTAAGATCCAGGTCTCACCCTTTTGTCTTTCTATTTGCTTATTCAATAAACATCTTCTGCATGTCTCTTACAAAACAAGGAACTATAGCAGATAGGCAGTATTACTGAGGCATTGACCATATCCTGAAGGAACTTATATTATGGTAAGAGAGAAAACATACAACCAAATAATTGTAGTACATGTGATGAATACTGAACAAATGAATACTGTTTCTTGTAGGATTTTCTAATAATTTCATATAAATCTCACACAAATCTAATTTCCTGTTCAGCAAAAGAAGAGGCAGTGCCTCATGATTATAAAAGTTTCTTAAGAACTCCCCCTCATCTCCTGGCTTCCTAGCACAAAGGCAGGTACTTATTAAATACTTGTTGATCTTGAATGAAATTAACTACAGAAGAAAGGGAAAAGGACTGCAATTTGCAAAACTGAGCCAGGTAGGCTAGACTTGGGATAGGGGAAAAGGATAAAGTAGGAAGAAACACTGTGGCCTAGGTGTTGGGACCTGAGAGAAATAGAGGAGTTGAAGAACCAGCTTTGATGTTCTCCTTTGTTTTTAATATGTTGGTTTGGGGGTTGGATTACCTTAGCCAAAGATACGCTGCTGTAACCCTGCTCGTGTCTTTTTCATGACAATGAGAAGCGAAACTGACTCAAAGGTGGGGTTAGAGAAGGGCCATTGTCATCTTTAATAAAGGAAGGCTGTGAGAGAAGGATGCTTTAAGGAACTGGTTTAATAAATACAGGATATTTAGAGGGCTGATAGTAGAAAAATAGTAGTAGCAGCATTACTAACATAACTTAAAATAATAAAAATAATAGCTTACATTTATTGCTAACATTGTGACAAAATACTTGACATGCATTACTTTTGATCTTCATAACAATTCTATGAAATAGTACCATCATTATCTCTACTGTACAGATACAGATACTGATGTACACAGAGCCTAGGTGATTTGCAAAGGCCACACAGTTAGTATTAGGTGAAAAGAACATTTAAACTCAGGCAGTCTGATTCGAGATGCAATGATTAGAGGCAGAGCTGGGAGCCCTTTGGGGCTTGTGTATGGGTGGAGAGGTAAGTGGCAGTAAAATATAGAGATTTACTGATTTTTTTGTGTGTTGATTTTGTATCCTGCTACTGTGCTGAAATGTGGTATATCTACACAATGGAATACTACTCAGCTATAAAAACGAATGAAATACTGCCATTTGCAACAACATGGATGGACCTTGAGAGAATAATATTGAGTGAAACGAGTCAGACAGAGAAAAAGAAATACCACATGTTCTCACTCATGGGTGGGAGCTAAAAAAAAAACAATTTAATTCCCCCACATACACACACACAAAAACCCCGGGGGGGCGGGGAAGAAGATATAACAACTATACTTTTTTTGAAGTTGTTACAACAAGCAATCGGAAA
>NW_007726610.1:159538-206520 GCF_000696425.1 Galeopterus variegatus
GGGGCCATAATAATCATATACTTTGTATATTGAAAAAAAAAAAATTTAACGAAAAAAAAAAAAAAAAACAAAGTTCCATTTGGAAATCTAAAAAAAAAAAATAGAGAGAGAGATTTACGTAAGGCAAACAGTGGCAGGTATACAGGAATCATGTAATAGGACTTCTCTGATTGCGGCTTATTAAATAGTATCTTGTAATAATGACACATTCCCACTCTTCAAAACTGGGTTATGTCTGATTTTATGTCTATGTCTGTCTATAGTTAACAAATACAAGGGTACTTTGTGTACATTCATGGAAAGATTTATATTATCTTTTTATTTGATTTTTCCACAAACTTTTTGAAGTACCCTCATATAAGCTAAAAGGTTTTAGTTTGCCTTTGGTTTTCTAAATCTGAAATGACCAGATTAATCTTGATTTTGAAAGCATTATCTCCTGGGTATTATTTTTCAAATATGACATTAAGGCATTTTTATTAAAGGCAGAGGATTGGTTTTGATAACTGTTTCTTGAGAATTAATTCAATAACTTCAAAAAGAGAGGCCTTAATCTTTGTCTAACATATAGAGAGGTTATGCCATATGGAAAACACAAAAACAAAACCCAGAAAAACAACTTTTCTAACATAAGTAATGTTTTTTTGTTGCTCTTTTACAACATTCCTATTTAAATGCAGATTGTAATGTGCTGCTAAGTACAAGGTAGACTTTTTTGGCTATTAAAATGCTAATGAGAAGGTTAACTGTAAGTCAGAAACTGTTGTTGAAAAGGCACAAAGGTAGAAAAATCTACTTTAGGGTCATTTGAGGAAGGTTAAGCTTAAGCTCTAACTTTGTAAAAGAAAAAAATTAATTTCTTATTACAAAAAATACAAAGAAAGCACAGTGCTATTATACTTGCTTATAGCGATTCTGATGAGCATTACACATTATTTCATTTTGGTTTTGCAAAAACTAACTGTCTCAGGTGAACATACAACTCTGGACAACTTCACCTAGAGCACAAAAAGTAAATTGATAGGCTGTGCAAATTTTTGTTACCACTGTACTTACTGTCTTACATGTGATGAATTGTACAAAAC
Source organism: Galeopterus variegatus (assembly GCF_000696425.1). Classification (NCBI taxonomy): domain Eukaryota; kingdom Metazoa; phylum Chordata; class Mammalia; order Dermoptera; family Cynocephalidae; genus Galeopterus; species Galeopterus variegatus. Next base: position 160,624 of record NW_007726610.1, read on the forward strand.
CCTAATTCAGTAGGTACAGATGGATTCAGATATATTTGGGGATTCCTGAATTTCCCAAAATTTTTGTCTTCCCCAATATTCAATTTCTTATTTTAGGTCAGAAAATAGTGACTTGTGCCCTACTGCCCATCGCAATGGCTTGTAAAACCTTTTCTATAACCTCCACGTATTTACCCAGGGCTGCCAATTCAATTCAACCCTTCTGACTGAGTCCAATCAGAAAAAAATCTTGTGAATGGTCTTGCCAGTTGGTTAAATGGCCAACGAATGATGAAGTAATAGGAGTAGGAGTGACTGGACAAGTAGGAAACCCAAGTACCAATGGATTGTAGAAATTTTTTTAATTGATCTATTTATGCCTGATTTTCTATTATATGACAACCGTTAGTAAAATATCCCAATGCTGTTTTCGCTTTTCTTTCTCCAGCCCTCACCTCCCACTTCATTTCCATGGTGTCCTCCACTGTGGAAATAGAGATTAAGTCTTAGAGAAGGTGAGTGGGAATCTGAGTCACCAGCAATCAATTTGGCAAACTTCTTAAGAAACCGAAACGTGTCTTTGAAAATAGAAGTTTTTTTTAAAGGCAATGAAATATAGCTACTTATTGTGCTATTTATTTCCAAAGGTTTAAACATATAACCTAAGATACCAGAAAAATCTATTTAAAAACTGATGTAAGGCAAAGACTTTAAAACTATTCTAATTTCTTCTTATCTTCTTCTTCTTCCTCCCTATCTTCCTCTTTCTCTTCCTTTTACTATTACTACTGTAAGACTATTATATCTGTATAGTACATTATAGTTTACAATGTACTTACATAGACATGACATGACCATTTCATCATTCTTCAGTTATTTAATAAATATTTACTGAGCATCTATGCCTTGCCTGGCCTTAAGTATATAGTGGTAAATATAATGTATGCTGAGCTTATCACTTTCAAAGAGAATTGTAAAAATAAACAACTAAATTTATCATTACAATTTATGAAATATGCCATTAAGAAAAAGTACAGGGTGCTATGAATGAAGGGACACAATGGACATACTTTAAATTGGGACACCAGAAAAGGTATATCTGAGTGGCACTTGAGCTGAGAGGGAAAGATGAGAAGTTTTCAATCAGACGAAAAGTAGGCTGAAGAGTTTCCTGGATATGGTGAACAACATGTGCAGAAATGAGTTTTGCCCATTAGGATGGAGTGGAAGAGGCAAAAGATGAAGCTAAATAGGTACCAGAAGCCAGATGATGCAGGATCTTATAAGTTCAAGTAAAGGAGTGTGAAGTATATTCCAGGTATAGTGGGAAGGTATTGAAGGATTTTAAATAAGGAAAGGACAGTATACTACTTACCTTCTATATCTGACAAGCACTGTGTAATAGAAATATAATGTAAGTCATATCAGTAAATTTTAAATTTGTAGTAGCCACATTAAAAAGGTAAAATGAAATAGGTAAGTTAATTTTAATATTGTATTTTATTTAACACAATATATCCAAAATATTATGATTCCAACATGAAGACAATATTAAAAATTATTAGTCAGCTATTTTACATTTTTTATAATAAGTCTTCATAATCCAGTGTGTATTTCACGCATATCACACCAGCCACATTTCATGTGTTCATTTGCCACATGTGGCTAGCAGCTAACAGTGAATAATGCAGGCCTATAAAGTTTACTTTGGCCACTGCGTAGAGAATAAATTAGAGAGGAATGCATGAATGTAAGTGTATTAGTTTCCTATAGTTGTTGTAACAAATCACCACAAACTTAGTAAATTAAAATAATAAAAATGTACCATCTTACTGTTCTGTAGATAAGAATTCCAACACAGATCTCAATTTACTAAAATCAAGGTGTCAGTAGGGTTGCATTCCTTCTGGAGGCTCTAGGAGAGAATCCATACCCTTGCTTTTTCCAGTTTCTAGAATCCACCCACATTGCTTGGCTCATGGTCCCATTGCTGTATCATCAAAGCAGTTAGGGTGGGACCATCTCTGTCTCATGCTTCCATCTCTCTGGTTCTCGGGCTTCTCCCTCCCTCTTCCTCTTATAAGGAGCCTTGTGACTGCACTAGGCCCACCTGGATAGTTCAGGATAATCTCCCTATCTCAAGGTCATCTGATTAGCAACCTTAATTCTCTGCATTGTCATATTCCAGGTATTGTATTGTGGACATCTTGCGGGGGGGGGGGGCCTGGGAGCACTATTCTGTCTACCACAACAAGGAAACATGTTATCCACATTAAAACAACGTTTTGAAACAATAATAAACTTACTATTTTATAGAAACAATACATTCTTATCATAAAAATTCATAAAATACAGAAGGGCACAAAGAAGTAATTAAACAACAAACACCACTATACACAATTTTATCAAGCAGAAACATTCATTATTAATGTTTATTAATGTTTATCATTCTAGCCATCTCTCTATGTAGAAATATAGATAGAAAGATGGAAAAAAATAACTTCACAAATATAGGAAAAAATTCCATATTTTATTCTGAATAAAAGCATTACTTTCAATAATTTTACTTTAATCTAACTGAAGAAAATAAATCAAACTGAATTAGAAGGAATTACTGAACTTCAAATATATATTTCTTCACCAGAATAGATATTAATTCCTAAAATACCTCTGAGGTTTAAAAAGAAATGTTTATAAAAATATTTAAGTTCTAATCATTACACATTGAAATTCCATTTTTCACCTTTAAATAATGTCCTCTGATACTCACATTTTAGGGAGAAAAGTACCTAAAACTAAGACAGTCCAAATGACTTGCCTCAAATCAAAGAATGTTATTCTCTGTTTTCCTTAACAGTTTTCTTTTCCATGGTCTATAATTACTATTTCATCTCTTCTGTTTTTTCCTCAAACCTTTTACATCTGCACAGCTATAAGCCTGGATTCCTGGTTTGTGACCTTGCCTTACTTCACTGAGAAAATAGAAGTAATCAGACAGGAATTCCCTCACTAGTAACCTGCCCAAGTATGAATGCTCATCATTCATTCCTATGACTGTGGATAAAAAAGAATTGGTAAAGGGACATGAAAATCAATGGCACTGTATATTGATAAATTAAAATTTAAAAAAGGAAATGGATACCACTGCTTTCACCTCTTCACGAACTTTGCTACTAAAATTATCCCCTTTCTCTCCTCTAGCATAAATTTTTCCTCTGTACTGATTTATTTCCATCCACAAACATCAAGCTCTACTATCTCCAATCTTAAAACAAACCCCTTCCTTGAGTTCATATGTCCCTCCAGCTACAGGGTCATATTTCTCCTCTCCTACACAGCAATAATTCTCGAGGGAACTGTGTGAAACTGCTGACTTTATTTCTTCACTCCAAATTCTCTCCTCAATCAACATTAATTAGGCTTCCTTTACCACCAATTAATAATCTCCATATTGCCAAATCTGATAAACATTTTTTCAGTTCTTATCCTAGTTATCTCCTCAGCAACAATTGACATAGCTTACTAATCTCTTAGTTTTTTAAATCCATTTTCTGTCTCTCTCTTGGTGTCCCTCATGCCACAATCTCTCTTTGTTTTCATCCTACCTCACTGACTAATCCTTCTCTTTGTTAATTCTTCCCCTGCTTAACATCTAAATATTGGAGTGTCTAAGATTCTGTTCTGGAGCTTCTTCTCTATGTATACACTCTCCCTAGGAGACTTCATCAAGTCCCATGACTTCTTATGACTTATATACACTGGTGAATCCCATTATGCAATTACTGCTCTGACTTCTACCCAGAAACTCAGGCTTGAGTAACTACTCACCTAACATCTCCTTATGGATGGCTAATTAACATCTCAAACATAAGAAGGCAAAGTAGAGCTCTTGATCTTCACTTCTTTGTATCCTACCAGACCTGCTTTTCCCCAATCTTCACTATCTCAATTAATGACATTTCCATTTATCCAGGTTCTCAAGCCAAACCTCTAGGAGTTATTCTAATTTCTCTCTTTTCCTCACTGTTAACATCTAACTCATTAACAAGTGCTGTTGACTCTAAATCCAAAACATACCTGAAATCTATATTATTCTTACAGTCTATTTTCTATACACCAGAATTATTACATTTATGACCTCATTTCCTACCATTATCTACTTCTCCCACTAAGCTTCAGCCCCACTAATCTTCTTTCAATTTCTTAAGCATGCTGAGCTAACTTTTTCTTTGGGCCTTCACATAACATCAGCCTGGAATGTTTCCCCCACTCATCTTCATGTGGCTGGCTTCTTTGTGGCATTCTTACCTCAGCTTTCCTTTACCACCTAAAGTATCCCATCCCATCAATCTCTACCATATTATATATGTTGTTTTTCTAGATGGCAGTTACCTCTAGCTGTTTTTTCTCTTAGTTTTTAAAATCCATTTTCTTTCTCTCTCCCAAAGAATATAATCGCCGTAAAAACAGAGATCTTATCTGTCACTTTTGTAACACTTGCTCCTAAAACAATGCCTAGAACATAGTAGGATCTGCAAAAAAAAAAAAAAAGTTAAATGTATAGATTTTTTAAAGAATATCTAATCTACAGCATTTTTCACAGGCTCATGGTAATCTGTCCTGAATTTTACACATGCTTTCAACAACTTCATTATAAACAGAACAACTTCATTATACACAGAAAGACTGGTTTAGAAGCATAGGTACTCAAAAATTAAACCTATAAAAAATGTTAAAGGGAAACACAGATGTTTCGTTTGACATTTAAAGCTATGTACTTATAAACATACCTAATCATTTCAAAAGAGAAAGATCTGGGAAATAAACCTTGTATCAGCTATAAGAAAAAAATTGGTATTGGGCTATAACTTAGAATCATCAATTATAACACTGCACTTTACAGATAATGACATTAAGGCCCAAAGAAGAAAAAAAAATATTGCCCAATATCATATAGCAAGTAAGTGGTAGAGATATATCAAAAACTTATTCTATATCACTGCTAACTTTCATTCAATTTTCCAGGTAAATGCTACACTGTGTTATAACAGGATCCTACTGTAAGGATTATGCCCTTGTCAATGCAGTAATCCACTCATGGAGTAACAATTTAATGGTTTAGTGGGTTATCATGGGTATGGACTGACCGTTGGCTTTATAAAGAGAGCACATGAAAATGCTCTTGCCATTCTTGCTGTGTGATTGCCTGCATTGCCACAGGACTCTGTAGGGAATCCCCACCAAGCATATGGCCCTCACCAGATGTGCCCCCTGGACCTTGGACTTCCCAGTCTCCAAAACTATAAGAAATAAATCTCTTTTCTTTATAAATAAAAATTATATTTATAGGATCCTGATGTATTATATTTTCTGTAGTTTCTACAGGTCTCATATAATTCCGTGATGTTAATGCAAGATTTTTCATCTTAGTGGTCTCAATCATGTCTTTCTCTAGAGGAACCCAAATTTATATCAGTGCTAATGTTTATGTTACTAAATTAAATAAAAGTGAAACCTAGGGGTAAATAAAGGAAAAATGTTTGAGTGTTCAGTGAAAGCTCTGTACAGACATATGAAAATGCCCATAGATTTTACCTTACTTTTAATTATTCTGAACCAAAACAGTTTTCACACGCTTTGAAACTCTAAAAATCAAACTAAACATATCTATAAAAACTAACCATAGAATTCTTCTACACTGTTGGTGGGACTGTAAATTAGTACAGCCACTGTGGAAAACAGTATGGAATTCCTCAGACAACTACAGATAGAGCTACCATACAATCCAGCAATCCCACGTCTGGGTTCATACCCAAAGGAATGGAAATCATCATGTCGAAGGGATACCTGCACTCCCATGTTTATCACAGCTCTATTTACAATAGCCAAGACATAGAACCAACATAAATGTCCATCAACGGATGATTGTATAAGGAAAATATTCTACATATACACAATGGAATACTACTCTGCCATAAAAGAGAATGAAATTCTGCCATTCGCAGCAAGATGGATGAGCTTGGAGAAAATTATGTTAAGTGAAATAAGCCTGGCACAGAGAGAAAAATACCACATGTCCTCACTCATAAGTGTGAGCTAAGAAAAGAAAGAAAGAAAGAAAGAAAGAAAGAAAGAAAGAAAGAAAGAAAGAAAGAAAGAAAGAAAGAAAGAAAGAAAGAAAGAAAGTCCACAGTGGAATGTTGGACTTGTGGAGGAGAGAACAGACCTACAATTGCTGGGGCAGGGAGTGGGGGAGGGAACAGGGCACTGGAGAAAGGTTGGGTGGTGGACATGGGGAATCATTGCAATTTGGGATTGTGGGCATGTTGATAGCACTGATTTGCTCACCACATCTTGGGCACAGGTGCTGACAGTCAGCTCTTGCCCCATGAATATGTATAATCAATAAAAAAATAAATTGACCCTAAATATAACACTTTGTACTGACACATAATCCACACATTATTTATAAAAACAAATATATCTACACCTATATCTATTTATCACCATGTGTAAGAATAAAGTATAAATGCTACTGGCTCAGAATGTTTTCAGAACACATGCTAAAAAATCTGCTTCTATGGGAAACAGGTAAATTTGGTCATGGGAATTTTATTGGTTAGGATAGCATTTCACTTAGGTGTCTATTTAGTAGCAAATCATAATTTAAGAAAGTGGGGTGCAATATATTAATATGTGTTGATTCCATTCTGTAAATCAAAAGAATCTTTTTCTTTTCCAGCAATACAGATTGAATGTATACTAAGAGCCTTGCTATAACTTCTTCAGCTATGAAGAAAGTAACCCTATTCAGATGACACTTCATCAGTGCTGGAAAATGTAGGATACTGGCCTATATAATTGTTGAACCACCTGAATATAAATATGCAAAATATAAAACTGTAAGATCAGGAGATCCTTCCATCCTCCCTACCAACCACTATATCTGCTCTCTTTGCCAGGAATAAATTTGTTTCCTCCCTCCCATCCCTGAATGGAAGAGGAATAAAACAAGAAAGAGAGAACAGAAAATTTCAGGCAGGGAAGAAGAAAGCACGATCTTGCAGTAATATTGAATTACATGTTAGAATTGATATGCAACAAATGCAACAAATACTAACATTCTGGTCCATGGTGGCCAGATGAATTAACTTAGGGGTTAGAAAATTTTTTTTAAGAAGGTGAGGGCATGTCATGGCATTACTCTAGTCTAGTTGATGTATAAGGCCAAACATGAGAAATAAGAACACAGTTAATATCAACTAGGCAAACTCATCTAAACTAGTCTCATTCTCTGTCAAGTAAGGATGAAGCTGACAGTCTGCTCTTTTCCTGCTGCTTCATCACTAGGTGGCTCATATCTCTGTGGTTGGAGGAACCAAGAGGCAGGATGAAAAATTCCCTGTTCTATTTATCTTCTAAACATAATGTCTAAGACTAGTTGAGTGATAGAACACAAGGACCAATCAATTAATAAGTTTTTCATAAACACCAATTTTATTTTTTTTATTGTGGTAAGAAATACATAACAAAAGGTATGCCATTTTAACCATTTTAAAACATACAACTGCATAGAATTAATTACATTCACAGTGCTGTGGGACTGACATTTCTGTGTATTTCCAAAACCTTGTCATCATCCTAAACATAAATTCTGTGTAAACATCAATTTTATAACTAGCAGCAGAGAGAAGCATAACACTGTATACCTATCTTTAAAAATTTTGCCATCTAAAACTTTGCATGCAAATATCAGAGTAGGCAGCGAAACATGTTGGTTTCCTAAAGAAAAATTAGTCGATAAATTATTACATTAACAAAGGAGGAAACAAAGTGCTTGACAGCAGTAGAGTTTCAAAACATTGTGGCCTTTTGGAGATTTGGAGACTTGGTGGTTTGGAGAAATTGGTAAGGGCCAGGATTCAGAGAAAGTCTCAAGTCTCACAGGCTGAAATGGTGAGTAGCCCAAGCCTTATCACAGGAGAGCCTCTGGGAATTTGAACTGGACCACTCCACAGACATCTGAAGGTCACATAGCTTAAGTCCCAAGAACTCCCGAGACATTAACATTAAACTTTAATGACAAAAACATGATGAATGTGACATGCACTCATGTGAGTTACCTAATTCTTTTGTTTTGGTTTTGGTTCTTTATACAGATACTCTTTCCATGAGCTTTTCTATAAATCACGAGCATCTGCAACCAGATTGCACCAGTAAATCTCATAAAAAAAGCTTCTCTGAGACTAGATTCAAGATGTTAACACAACAAGAAGCGTTTCCTTATTTCATATAATGGCTGGGTGGATCTTTTATACTTAGGAAAACATAATATTTCAAAATACCTTTTACTTAGTGGAGAAGAACCAGGAAAATGGCATTGTTGAATCTCTTTAATAAACTGTGCATTTGTAGTCATTATTAGAAGGCATTTGGAAAGAAAAAAACGCTACATTAGCCTACAAATGTTTCACCAAGTTCCCAAATGTAAAAAAAAAAAAATAGAAAAATTTAAAAAATGGCACTCTCAGTTGAACAGGTACTTTTAAATACAGAATCCAAGTGAAGAACTTAGAACTCTGCAATTGTTACATGACTAGGTGAAGTTGGCTGATATAACAAATAAGAGAAAGAAAAAATTAAACATATAAATCATGCAGTTCTCCATGAACCACATAATGGTTCTATTGTCTCCACTATGTTGGAATACACTTTAACTGATGAAGTCTTTCTTTTAACATTTGTTGGATTTTCAAGATTTGCAAAGCTTTGAGTGGAACAGGTAATAAGAGAAATATAAAATAAAATAAGCTAGAAATATGAACAGCTTGAGCCTCTGTTATGAGTTCATAAATGCCTTAATTAGGAAGAATTACAGTGGGATTTAGAATTATTGGGATATATTTGCATCTTGAGCTGATCTTTTAACCACTAAATAGAACAATTTACTGACTCATTCCTTTGTAGGAAACAAAGGCATATCGTTACTTACTGTAATCTGTGGCTGTAAAATATTTTGAATGCACCCTAACGTGGGCACATACAGTTTGAGACATATGTTCAAAACCAGAATCTGTACAAGATTTTAATTTTAATCAAAGCCTAAGCAGCCCATGGCTCAGGTCACCGTCTGTCCTCTAGCAACAAAGACAATGTAGATATTCTCAGTAGTTTTGTTTCATCCTATTTTCATCACATAAGAGTTCAGTTGCTGTGATGGAGACATAAAAGATATGAAGAAAAAGAGACCTAAAATAAATTCTTTCAGGGAATAGCCCCCACCCTGACATTTAAAAAATTTATACGTGCTTTGAAAACAGACTAGAAAAGTAAGTTTTCTTGTTACTCCTATCTTGCTTAAACTGTTGCTAGTATTAAAAGTTGAGATGTCTGTTTACAGAAGCTCTGGCTTATAATTAATATTTCAAAATGAGTGCATCATAGCAGGGTGGTATGAAAGATTCTTATAATTTAATGATAATGATTTATAACTTCATATTGCTTTAGATGAAATAACTGAAGATTTCAAAAAAAAAGATTTGCAATGAACATTAGTTTAGTTTTAAATTTTATTTTCACTTTTGCTTGTTTTGCTGACTGCTTCTCTATGAGGTCTTCAGGAAATACCCCCTAAAGATCCCCTAATGTGATATGTTCCAGTGATTTTATTACAGTAATTGTTTAATTTTAGGAGACTTTTCTTCAAATGTCTGTTTAGGAAAGCAGAAATTTTTTTAAGCACCTAAACTTTGCTAGTGATTTCGAGATGCTTATAAATGTATGCTAAATTAATAGAATAACTGGCTTGATCTGTCCCCTCCTACAGGACAAGGGCTTTAGTCAGGTTTTCATCAACCACAGGAATTATGGTAAATAATCAGAATTCTATATACTTGAGCAAAACCTTTCTTCAAAAATAAAAAGCAAATGATCAGTGGCTGATTAATGATCTCTATCTCTAGATATCTTCATAACTTGTTAATGGCATCTCAAAGGGAATCACTAACCTTGGGGAGTCCTGGCCCTAGAGTGTCTCACAACTGTAAGCAAATTTACCTATTCTTACTGAAAAAAATGTGGGTGAGTTTTATCTTTACAAAATTCTGCTTTTCACATTACCCATATAGTGCCTAGAGATTCAACCTCAAAAGCTACAATAATCATACAGGACATTATTTTTTGTTGCATTACTTTAATTCTGAATGAATCCTAAGCTATACAGATTTTGTATTCCTAATCTTATGGTGAGACTGCATTTTCTATGAAAATAAAACATCATTTGCAAACTGCTTAAGGATTATGACTGTCGACCAATCCCATATAATATTTTTGGCAAAGGAAATGTGCTTATTTTTAATAGCTATGAATACTATCTTTTTGACCTTTCTGATGGTTGCTATAGCTTGAATGTTTGTCTCCTCCAAAACTCATGTTGAAATTTAATTGCATTTGTAGCAGTATTAAAAGGCGGGACCTTTAAGAGGTGATTAGGCCATGAGGGCTTTGCCTTGAACCTTGAGTTCTGATGTCCATAGACAGGAGAGAAGAGTGTATCCCAGCTCGAATGGATAGGAGAAAGATTAGTCTTTTCCTCTGATTTTGTTCTCTCTGGGTCCCCAGTGGATTTGGATGGTGCCTGTCCATATTGAGGGAGGATTTTTCCCACCTAGTCCACTGAAGCTCACATGCTAATCTCCTCTGGAAACATCATTACAGACAAAAATAGTGCTTCACCAGGTTTCCAGATATTCCTAATCTAGTCAAGTTGACACCTAAAGTTAACCATCACAAATGCAATTATAAAGGGGTGACTTCAGCCCCCTTTTATGTATTTACCTTTTCACCTTTTGCCATGTGAGGTTGAAGTGTTCCCCCCCACCACCACCCAGAGGACACAATGTTCAAGGCATCATCTTGGAATCAGAATTGCCAAACCTTCTGGTACCTTGATATTGGACTTCCCAGCCTCCAGCACTGTGAGCCAATACATTTCAGTTCGTTATAAGTTACCCAATTCCAGGTATTATGTTATAGCAGCACAAAATAGACTAAGACAATGCTCAAGACCACATTATATTTATTTTTTGAATCCACACTACCTACCTACCTACCTACACAATGGTTACTTCATAATATGCATTCAATATATTTTTATTGAATGAGTAAAATGCTGATTGATAAATGTAGTGAAAAGAAAGACAAGTCAACTTAGAGAAGTAATTTTCATAATGCAGCCAGTAAAACCAGTTGATGTAACTGTATTTTTTTAATTTTTAAATGGTTGCTCTTGAGTCATCAGCAAGAGCATTAATATCAAAGTATTTCCCTTCATCTATTACAAGACTTGGTTTGTTTCTGGTTTCATGGCTCAATACATATTGGGAATGCAGTGTGAATAAAGTACTGGGCTACGAATATTTAAGAGGGATTCAGAAGACAAATATTACACATTCTCATAAGCCAAAAGCCATGTATGAAACCATTATAAAAATATAATATAGAGTGACATAAGAGCCCTCATAATGACTATATGAATAGTAAAAATCTGTACTATACAATTTGAAAGGTTATTTTACCTAGACTGAATTAATCATGGAGTAATCTTGGAGGACATAAGACTTGAGGTAGACCTGAACAACAAACAAGATTTGAATTAGTGGAGAGAAGTGGTGTTTGTAATGAAAGTGGAAGATAATGTTATTAAAAGTATAACGACTAAGATTTGTAGTTTTAGAGAACTACAGAAAGACCAAGAGTGTTGTAGGATACATTTCCTGTTGCTTTTAAAATAAAGACAAAAGCTTCTTAACATGGCCTATATCATTTAGCACCTGCCTACTTCTTCAGCCTCACCTCTCCCTTTTGCTGCCTCTGATCCAGTCTCATGGGGCACTATTCTCACTTCCTGGTACATTTTCTTTTGCTTTCTTCCTAGGTTATGCCAAGTCATCTTTCTCATCTCAGCTTAAGAATCACTTCCTCCTAGATAAGATCAACCTCCCACTTTATTGCATTATTACCTCTTACAGCACTATGTAGCTCTCCTGTGTGATACTTACCACAGTTGTAATTTTACACTTTTTTGTGATTATGTGTCTGCCTCCTCCACTGAACTGTTAGTTTTATAAGAATAGGGATCATTTCTATTTTCATTCATCGCTATATCCACAGTGTTTAACACATAATAAGTGGCCGTAAACAAATAAATGAAGTTTATTGTTAATGAAGGCTTTGAAAGTAGGCTGGCAAATTTGGCTATATTGGAACATCACATATTCATTAATCCAACAATTATATACTGAATATTTTATCATATGCCAGACTTTGTGCCAGGTACAGGAGGTACAACAATGGAAGCTAGTTACTGCCTATGGTTCAATATGTGGGAAACAGACAAAAATAATAGGCAATTATAACACAGGGTGATCAGTGCTGTGATAGAGAAGTGTAGAATACTTTTGGAGCATTAAGGATGAGACCTCTAAAAAGGGTAGGTATGTTAAGGGGAGACTGCCTGGTATACACAGATAATACTTAAATTGATTTTGACCTGTATACTGCTTATAATATAAGGACAAGTACAAAAAGTAATCAGTATTGATATCAGTGGACAGTAGTAGAATGTCTTTTAAAGTTTGAAGAGTTTTCTAAAAAGCAGAGGAATAAAAAATGGCTCACAGGATTGGAACCCAGGACATGGATCATTCCAATGAGAGAGCAGACAAGTTAGGAGAATGAGTTTACCAGCCTCCTATAAATGTGAACTTTTCAAGGGGATTTCCGAAGATTATACAAATTACCTCATCACTTTTCAGAATTTTTGTTCAGTATGCATGTGAACTATAATAAGCATCTGTTCCACAGATATAACCTTGTCTCCAGTCTTACACAGGAAGCCACTTTTAAAATATAGGGTCGACAGGGTTACTCTCAAGGAGGAACTAGAGGGCAAGATGCCATTTCTGTAAACTTTCAAGTCAACAGGTATGGACTGGATTTCGATTGTTTCTGCTATACTGTGTTAGGCACTATGGAGAAGAGAGGAGAATACTATAAGACCAGTCTTGCCCTAAAGGAAAATTAATCTACTCTTTATAACAGCTGGCATTCTAATTCACGTTCCAGTTGCTGCAGAAAAGCACTAAAAAGGGAATAGCCTTTCTTCTTACATTTAAAATGGATTTCAGAGGGAGAGAACATACCTTGGGGTACAAAGTGGGGTGGGAGGGTAAGGGAGAGGGGGAGGGAGATTGGGGATAATTGGGTGGGGGACATGGGGTACCAACACAATTTGTGGTAATAGGCATGCTGCCAGTATAAATCTGGCCTTCACATCTTGGGTACAAGGGGTGACAATCAGCTTTATATCTCATGAATATTCATAACCAATTAAAAAATGAATTTCATTCACAGATAAATACCAGAATGTTTTAAGGCAAGTATGGAAGGGTTTAAATGAATATTCTTAAAGCATGTGAATCTTCTTAAAGCATATTGGTTCATTTCCAAGGCTTTTTCTAAAATTAGCCATAGAGACTTACTTTGAAATAAATATAGCAAATTACTACTTTGGAAATTCGGCTCTTGGGCATGTCTACTTCTATTTCAAATGGTCATTCCTAATTACATACACACACAAAAAATCAAGTGTATCTTTAGATCAGATTTGTCTCTTAGGACAAAAATACTTATCCTGCTTCAACCTGTGTATAATACTGTCTGTGCCCCCCCCCTCCTTTTTTTTGTAGGCAGCTGCATGGCAGCAGATGCCAAGTGCAAATATTCCCTCTTTTACTGTGAAGCTGTTTATATCTTTCAGTAAGTGATGGGTCAATAAAATCAAAACAAAGAAAATTTTATTGAAATAGGCAAGCTACTCTGATGCACTTTGGATTCACCATTAAAAACCTTCTCTAAAGCTCTTCCCAGACTAAGAAAGTACACAACAAGGATTGCTCTCTACTGGAAGAACTGAGTGGGTATGAAAATGGAAAGTTCCTGAGTTTGGAGGGTTGGGGAGGGGCCTACGGGAAGACAAAATGAAGTGTCTTTGTGCATATTGGAACATGCCCCTCAAAGCCCTTCTGATTCTATTTACTGAAGCTCAATAGTAAAGCAAACAGGAAGCCAGGGGCAGTTTAATTAATTATTCAGCATTATCTTGAATATAAAACATCTAGTCACAACTCAGCCTCTCCTCTCTCAGAAAGAGAAACTTTGGGGGCCGGCCCGGTGGCGCACTGGATAGTGCGCCGCTTGGGAAGTGCGGTGGCGCTCCCACCGAGGGTTCAGATCCCACATACAGACCGGTTCCCGCTCACTGGCTGAGCGAGGTGCGGGAGCAACACCGAGGGTTGCAATCCCGTTGCCGGTCCCGGTCCGGTACGGGGGCGACACTGAGGGTTGCAATCCGTTGCCAGACACGGAAAAAGACCAAAAAAAAAAAAAAAAGAAAGAAAGAGAAACTTTGGGCATTGATGAGATCTCTTCCAGCGACTGAATACAGTGACAAAAGAAGAGAGCTGAGGATGGAAAATTGGAGAAAAACCAATAAAGAGTAAGTAGGTGAGAGAAGAAACATCAAAAGTAATTGAGAAATGGTCTTCTCTCATCCAAAAGATATTTATTGAGCCTTGTATCCTAGGGATTGAAATAGACTATGTCCACTTATTCAAGGAGTTCTCAATTTAGTTGGTAGAGGCAGATGCATTAAGCAGCCATTGTATTACAATATTTAAAGCTAATACCTCTTCCTGCACCCTGGATCTTATCTCCTCACTTTTCCTCTGAGACCTTATTTCCTCAAGTTCTCCTTCTTTCTACACATCTTCAAATTTTCTCTCTTAACTCACTCTTTTTCTTTCAGATTGCAAACATGCACAAATCTCTTATTCAATAAAAGAAAATTTCACTGGTTTTATCTTAAACTAGCTGTACTCTCTCTTTCCTTTTTTTCATATTCAAGTCATATTTAAAGTTTCAATTTCTCTACTCTAAATCACTCCTCAATTTACTGCTGTCTTCTGCTCTCAAAAACACCCTGAAGCACTGATTACTATGGACATTAGTGATCCTCTAACTGGTAAATATAATGTATTCGTTCTTATTTTACTTGACCTGTCTATGGCATTTGATACTGTTCATCTCATTGAAATTCTATCCTTCTTCTACCTCCATGATATCAATTTTCTGATTCTCTCCCTTACTCTTTAGCCATTCCTCAGTCTTCTCTGAAGTCCTCCCTTAAATATTGGTGTTCATCAGAACTTCATTCTTTGTCCCCCTCTCACTCTGAATGTTCTTTCATGTTGTTCAATATATTCAGACAACATGTATTGCCACCTAGTACACTATTGACTTAATCTGTTGACCTGACCTCTCTGAGGTCCAGACTCAAATATCCAAGTTTTTTCCTAAACATTTACTCCTGGTTACCCTAAGGTCACCTCAACTATATAAAAGAAAAAGAGAGGGAGGGAGAGAAGGAGGGAGGGAGCAAGGAAGGGACATTGATTATTTTTCCTCAAACCCTGACTATCATATTTACTTATTTTGAAAGACCAGACACTCTGACTAGTCTTTTCTTTATCTTGTACATCCAAATGGTAGTGAAAATCAATCAACTGTAATTCTTTAATATCTCATGCGTCTAACTCCTCCTCTCTTTCTTGGGAATTTCTTCATGTGTTCTACTAACTGGTCTTGTTACATTCAGTTTTGCTCCCTTTCAATTTGTCTTCTGTATAAATACCAGAATGCCCTTTCTAAAATGCGTATTCTACTAGGTCACTTCCCTGCTACAAGCCTCTCAATGACTCCTCATGGCTTGCAGCAGTGGCTTTCAAATTTTCCTGTGCATAAAGTTCTACTGGGGGGCTTGTTAAAACAGAGTTGGGCTCCATCCCCAGGGTTTCTGATTCAGTAGTGGGTGCTGGACCTCAGAATTTGCATTTCTAACAATTTCCCTGGTTAATTTGCATGTACACTTAGCCGAACTTAGCATTTTTGCTGGAAGGAGAAAGAAAAAAGGAAGAATCAAGGATGACAGTTGAATTTTTGGCTTAAGAATCCAGGCGAGTGGTGGTGCGATCACTTAAAAGGAGGATATAAGGAGTTGGAAAGTGGACAATAAATGCGATGATCTCCATTTTGGACACATGGATGTGCTTTTTTCAAAATATATCCTCTATTTCCCAACCCTTACTTGCCTTGGACTAACTCTAGGTTCCAGCCATATTTCACTATTTGTAAATCACTGAACACTTTGAGGATACACCATATCTCTCTTCCTGGCATTTATATGTGTATAATGTCTTTGCCGCTCACCTTTCCCCGGCTTAAGCATCTCCTTCTCATTTTAATCTTCCCTACTCAGCTTCTACTTTCTCATCTCTAAAATGAACTTAAGAAGAATGTCTCCTTTTCTTTATGACAGTTACACAAGAATGTATGTGAGAATGCTTTTATTTTCAGAGGAGGCAGAGTTATTGGAGAAGTGTTTTCTGGTTTTTCTAGTACCAAAATTTGAGTGTTTGAAGAAAGACCATACTTTTATGAATAATAATAATAGTAAACACCCTACAAACTGTACACTGCCCCACACACTATTTCTAATTCCATATAGTCACATTAGGTGATATTAAATTCACAGATTTTCTACACTGCTTACCTAATAAACCAATTAAAAAATATTCATTTATTACATACCTCCTATGTAGTACTCTGCTATGCTTTCTGGGGAGTTATAGTCTAGTTATAGAGACAAAACCAACACATATTAAATAATTACAAAACGATTAATTACTACATTATGTGCAATAATTGTAATAGGGCAATCAGAGGAAAGAGAGTTGAGCATCACCTGAAGTAACAGAGAAGACTTCACAGAAGATTCAGAGCTTGAGATGAATGTTGGTGTTTGGTGAAAATTTGGATAAATGGAGAAATGGAGAAAGAACATTTTGTGCCAGGGCAATAGCAAGAGCAAAATTGTGAAGGCAGGAATTAGCATAGCTTGTGTAGAAAATAATGAGAAAATCAGGTTAACTGGACTGAAGGGTAGGGACAGAGTGAAAAAGAGACAAGATCGGTGGGCAGGAGTAAGTATTTGAAAAACCTTGAAAACAATTCAGAGGGGTTCAGTCTTGATATGGTAAGTGATACGGATTCTGCACAGTCTCCTGAATGAAAGAAGCAGAGTTTTGGTAAGGTAAACCAGAATCTTGGAAAATTCCTCTTAACTAATACATTAGTTCTAATTATTTTGCAGCGGGTATTCTAATTTAAAAATAGATGCCAAAAAGAATCAGAAATTTAAATAAAGAGTATAGCCAGCAGGTATGTACTAAGATTTGATAACCTGAAAAGAGGGTCTATTACAGATTTTTAATGTTTTCAGCAAAGTCACAGTCTGAAGGAAACACACACATATACATTCACACTCACTCATTCAACAACCCTTCAGCACAACCAATGGGAATACTGAAAGTATACATATATCTTCATAGCTGAATTTGAGAACACTGGACATTGCTATGGCTGATTTATGAGACCCTTTCACTAAGAGGGATAAACGTATTATTAGGACTACTGTGAATAAGGCTCATAACTCACAAATATGCCATTTGCACCTTTAAAAATATGTCACTGTCAAAGTTCTTCATCTTCTCCTGGGATCCGTGGCATGTTGCACAATTTCTTATATATGAAAAATACTTGATATGCATTTTGGTGACAGTTCAGTAATTCAAATACTGGTGGAGTGCCAGGTAATTATACCTGGTCTAGGGCTCTACTTCCTTTTTATTAACTAAGATCAAGATTAGAGGGTATCATTCATTCATTTGTTCATCCATTTTGTATGTGTGTGTTTAAGAGGGAAGAGTAACGCAAAGATTTTTCTGTACAACCTGTGCTTCCTAAGAATATTTCTAACTAGCTTTGTGAACAGGTACTGACTGAGAGGTCCTAAATGGACAATGAATAAAACCTCACTGGCTTCCAATTCTTCCTATTAAGTATTCAGAATAAGTAGCCAACAGGACCTGACTAATCTTTATCTGTATAATAATCAGACACAGTCAGTCTTCCTCAAGCCTAGTGGCTTAGTTTTGCAGATTAGCACATTTTAAATAAACCAAAGGTATGCTGAGGACTGAGTCTCCTTAAATATAATTAATTTGTTGGAGTACACTACGACATGATTATTATCCATTTTGGAATCTCATAAATAATTGAAGCCTAAATACACTGGCTGAAATAAATTAACAAAATATCACAATCTAATTTCGTCATGTGTAAAATATGCATAACAATATCTACCTTGCCATGCCTACCTCAGAGAGTCTCTTCCCACAAGTCTAAGGATTAAATGAAGAAATGTCTATAAAAGTATTTTGTATGCTATAATGTAGAGCATCTTTGTGAGGTGATAGTGATACCAGATCTTTGTTTCATCAAGTATTTTCTTTACTGACAGATTTGACAAATTCAGTTTGTGTCAATGAGTCTCTTAATCACCAGCCTTATCTGAAGAAAGTCATTTGGAATGCATATTTACAAGATTAGCTTAGCTTATTACCCTGGATGTACCAGAGTTTAACTCTGTGAGTATGTTTCCCTGACACAGAATTGCAAAAAATAAAAATTGGTTAATTGAGGCCTTAGGAAATGGCTTCTTATTACTAATACATTAACTTCCCTTAAGCATGTTAAAGACCCATAAGACAGTGGGGAGTATTATATTATGAAACAATATCTACATGCTTTGCTTAAAAATACAGCAACAATATGAGTAACTCCTAAATAATCAGATTAAAAGGATAGTGGTTGCTATATACTAATTCATATTACAAATAGATTGCCTTAAATACAAGTTCTTTCAGGGCATTTAACTCTTCATTCATTTCTTTATTAAACAAAATTTATTAAATACCAATATGTCAGGCACTATGCTAGATGATGGAGGAATTTTGATGCATAGTCACACTGTTTACTGTCTAGGATATAACAGTATGGATATTTCTATATCATTGAAATTATAGCTTTTGAATTTGGAGAGACCCTTGACTGGTGAATGGAGGTGGTTAGAGATGGTGGGATTTGAAGCACAAGCCAGATCACAAAGGTCATGGTGATGGGGACCCACTAAACAGTTTTACATAGTAGAGTGGTATGATTAGATATGCATTTTAGAAAGAACACAGTATCATCTTCCTTTTTCTCTGAGAGTCTGACTGTTAAAGGGACAAAATAGTAAAAGAGATGGACACGGAAACATGATATAAAATAACCTTGTTTTGACTGATTTAAAGACAGATGAGTGAGAGATGTTTATTTTTAAGTGATTCCTGACACAGGAACACAAAATCAATATGATGAAGAGCCCTCAAGCTATATATATCTCACAGAGCATTTCCATAGAATGAGGGCGGGGAAAAGATTGGAGATAGGTGCTGTTGGGGGAAGGAGTAGGGCATTGAGTCTCCCTGTTGTCCCAAAGTGAGTAGACCACATAATGCAGCTAGCTTGGGACAGTCCCAATTTATGCAAGTTGTTCCAGCATAATTATTACTAGTTACCTCTTTTGTTCTCAAAAGTTTTCTAGTTTGGATGATAAATTATATGAGTAAACTACCTAAACATGAATGCTCTACTAACAAAATATTCATTCATTGCCTTGGGAGTCATTTGAAAAAGAATAATCTTGAGGATTCCAGCTTCTGGTCTAGACAGAGTAGAATGAAGTATCTTCTACTTTTATTCCTTCCTAAAAGAACAGAAAGTACCAATAAAGAACAATATAAAATGAGTAACTGATTGTTTATCAAATCTATGTCTGACTAATCTCCTGTTCCTATCTAGAAAAATTGAACACAGTTATCATTGGAAAGCATCTCTAAGACATTCGCAGTTCTTGAGTGGTGCTTGCCTAACAACTGCACACAATAATATTCAAGCTGTCACAACAGTAGCATTCAGTAATTAAGGGAGAGACTGAAATGGACAAACTTTTAGGGAAAATGGCAATTTCATTTTCAATTCCTGGTCATAGAAGAGACTAAGGAGGCCAACAAATGGCAATATCTTTTCCTGGGTCATCTGTACACTGGGCCACAAAGTGTTAACTATTAGTTGGTACTAAAATTATAAAAAGATAAAACAGAATCCACCCCAATCTGGTAATCTGCTTTATGTCAAAGAAATTTTAAATTATGACTAAATTATTCTATAAGTTGTCAATAGCAACAAAATTATAAAGTTACAGCATTATTAAGCAAGTGGCATATCTTGGAATCTACACTAGGAGTGGTGTGGGAAGGCACAAAATAATCTATCAAATCTAAGTGTGAGCATTAGTGCCATGATCCAACAGAGGGAGGGAACATTCCTAGGGCTACAAATTGGAGTGGCGGGGAGAGGGGTAAGAGGGGGGAGGTTGGGGGATAATTGGAAGGGGACAAAGGGTACAAAAGGAATTTCTGATAATGGGTATGCCCCCAATATGAATCTTGCCCCCACACCATGGGCAGGAGGGGGGACAATCAGCTTTGTATCTCATGAATATTCATAATAAATAAATAAAATAATTAGTTAAAAAGGTTGAACTCAGAAACAGTAAAAGTGTAGTTACTAGGTTGTGGAGTGCAGGGGGAATGGAATTATGTTGCTCAAAGGGTATAAACTTTTGGTTATAAATGAATATGTAGACCTCATATACAGCATGGTGACTATAGTTGATAATAATATATTGCATGCTTGCATCAGCTGACAGGGTAGATCTTAAGTATTCTTACCACATAGTAAGGTAGCTATGTGAGATACTGGATATGTTAATAAGCTTGTTTGTGGTAATTATTGCAATGTATACAGATATCAAAATATCACATTGTATACATTGAATATATACAATTTTATATGTCAAGTATGCCTTAATAAAGCAGAAAAAGAGTAAGAAAAAAAAAAAAGCCTAAGTGTGAAGTGGCTGGCCAGTTAACTCAATTGGTTAGAGCATGGTGTTATAACACCAAGGCCAAGGGTTTGGATCCCTGTACCTACCAACCACAAAAACAAACAAACAAACCTAAATATGAGGAAAACCATTCCTGTGAGCATATTAAAAAAATAAAAAACATTAGAATTAAAATATAATAATTTA
Organism: Galeopterus variegatus; assembly: GCF_000696425.1. Lineage (NCBI taxonomy): Eukaryota > Metazoa > Chordata > Mammalia > Dermoptera > Cynocephalidae > Galeopterus > Galeopterus variegatus. The sequence continues at coordinate 181,760 of NW_007726610.1, forward strand.
TGCTGATAATATATTATGCTAGGAATTCCTTTCCAGCCAATTATTTATACTAAAAAATACAAGCTTGCATCTCAAGTTGCAAGTCCCAATAGACGCTAATAAGGAAATAATTTCCAAAGATTAGGACCCCTTTTATGTAATAAGACACAAAGCAAATCAAGACAAAATGATAACAAGATGCAATTGGGTTATATTAAATAAAGCTAAACTGGATAAGAGAGATATGCAAAAACCTTTAGTAAATCTAGACAGAAGAAAATGCAGATGTCCTCCTAATTAAAAGGTGATGTCAAAGAGAAAAATACTCACTGAGAGACTGAGAGATGCAAGCCTTCCATTCTTTTCAATGTTACATTAAACCATTACTGAATCAGCCTTTTCATAGACTATGATTATTGCTCTCTCTCTTTTTCTTTTGCAGTGATAAAACTGGCTTGTTCTTTTAACTTGGAGAAATTGAGCTGTAAATTATAAAGATCTATGGACTAATAGGTGAAAAATGCCAATTTTTGAAATAATGTTTGCAGAAAATCTGTGGTCACAACGATTCTATTTGCCTTGTTAATAGTATTAACTTTGAGTCATTATTAGTGAAAAAAAACCTTTCTGTTTTGGTAAAGTATTTATTTTGACCCAAAACTTCTTGTGGTATTTCTGAGTATAATTATGGATACTCTAAACACTTTGTTTAGGTAGGCAAAATTATGACAGCTGATATGGTCAGAGTTACTAATTTATGTTTTTACAGAATAGCTTGTTTCCTTCCATCATTTATTTTCTAGAGACTCAAAGCATAATTTAAGCCATTCACTTTGTTTTGTAAGTTAACCTAAATTTTAGAAATTGGAGAAGTCTTAATTTTTTAAGACTTCTCCACTGATCCCAGTGTATTTCAGACACTGGGATCAGTGAAGGAAAAAATTTCCCTTGTGGCTAAGTTAGGGAGAGGACCCACAACAACCACAATCCTTACCACAGAGGCCCACAGACACTTTTGCAGGACAAGCCTGGAGCCAAGTATGGGTAATGGCCTACAAACACACTGCATTGCTGGAGAACACTAGCACAAACTGTACACTTCCCACTCCTTGCCCTTGGGACCCAAGCCATGCAGAACTGCCTTTAAAAGAGTATATCCTGTCCTGGGACCAGAAGCTATGACACTTTCGAAGCCTTAAGACTCTGCCCTCAAACCAGCGTACTCACAGGACAGGCTACCATGCCCCGATCCCAGCAGGTTGAAGCCTGAGCTCACAGCAGGTATGACTGTAGTTCTGCAGTCTGGAAAGCCAACTCTACTCCTGCTGAGCTGACATATCCCCATGTCCCTGGCTAGAGATCAGACAGACAGACAGACCCTCCTCAGACCATACATCATACCTCCACCTAACTCCCAGCCCTGACAGCTGACTGAGTTGTGTGCTCCTGAGCCCTCAACCTAGAAAAACATCACCGGTAATACATCCTCAGGCCAATGGAAATAAAGTGCATCCTCCCCTCCCTGAGAAGCAGCCAGGCACTCCCATCCTTAATAGTCCCATCTAGTGGCCTTGCCAACAGTCCCAGAAGTGCTTGCTCCAGCCCCTTCACTGCAGGCTTGCCTAGTGGCCCTGCCTACTTCCCAGAAGGAGCTGGACTGTCCACATCACTGCAGGGTTGTGTAACAGCCCTTCCCCCCCCACCCAGAAGCAGCTAGACAGGTCCTTCCACTGCAAGCCTACCTAGAGGCCCTGCCCACCACACAGAAGCAGCTGGATGGGTCACTTCATTGCAGGCCTGTCTAGCAGCCCCACCCACTACTCAAGAAGTAGCTAGACAGGCCCCCTCACTGCAACCTCACCTATTGCCCTAGCCCACTTTGTGAGAAGGGACTTAGCAGCTCTGCCCTTGGTAGTCCACTTCCTGAACTGAAGTAGAAAGCATGATCTCTCATCAGGCCCCAAGAAATGGTACAGCAGAAGGGTCAGTGGTAGACCCACGGTCAGCTAGCCAAGCCAAAGAGCACCCATGCCCCTGGCTCAGAGATAAAGCTCTGCTGTCATGCCCCTGGAAGACTCACCCCTGAGTCTTTCAGCCATCATACATGTATCCAAGTGAGAAACAGCTTGGCTAATGTGCCCCTAGCGTGCCCACCCCTGGTCACGTATGAAAAATGGTGACCCTGCCACTGGGAAAACAGCTCTAGAGACACAGGTATGCCATACACCCACACCTCTAGCCTGATAATCAATCCAGCAACTGCATTCCCAGTGAGCCAGCTCCTGAGACAATTGACCCACAGAGTGCATGTGCACACCCCCAGCCTGTGAACTAACTCAGCAATACATTCCCTGGCAAAGCTATACAACCTATACTGCAAACCTCCAAAGCATAGGTTGCTGATTCAACTACAGACACAGCAGATGAAAGTGGATTATAGCTGAAGAAACTAGAGAGTCTGCACTACTGCATCCATCCAGAACAATGCCATTGTACTCTACCCAATCATCACCATAGGACGCATTTGCTGGTGATAGCCTTTTCCCATGTAAACCACTCTACAAAACTGAAAAAGTTGACTGTTCCACCAGATGCACAGATATCAATGCCTGGAAACAAGAAACATGAAAAAATAAGGTAACATGACACCACCAAAACAAAAAATAACGCTCAAGTAACTGATCCCAAAGATTAATTGCCAACTTATTGAAAAGGAACTCAAATTAGTGGTCTTAAGGAAACTCAGAGATATGAGAATACAGACAAATAGATTAACTAAATCATAAAAACAATTCATGATCTGAATGAGAAATTCAACAAAGAGATAGATATTGTTAAAAAAAAAAGCAGAAAACTTGTAATTGAAGAATTCATTGAATGAAATAAGATATATCTGAGAGTCTTGACAGAGTAGAGCAAGCATAAGAAAGAATTTCTGATCTTGAAGATAGCAGTTTTAAAATAATACAAGAAGACAAAAGAAAAAGAAATAAAAAGGAGAACAAAGATTACAAGATATATAGAAAACTATTAAGTGAAAAAACATTTGAATTATGGGCATCCCAGAAGGAGAAGAAAACTAGAAAGATATTGAAAACTTAAATAAATAATAGCTGAAAATTTCCCTAGTGTTGGGAAAGATGTGGACATCTAAATCTAGGAAGCTCAAAGGTCTCCAGATAGAGTCAACCCAAACAGGTCATCTCCAAGATACACTGTAGTAAAACCATCCAAAGTTAAAGATAGAGTGAATTCTACAAACAGCTAGAGAAAAATGTCAAGTCACTTATAAGGGATTCTCCTTTAGACTAACAGTAGACTTCTTAGCAGAAACCCTACAGTCCAGGAGAAAATGCAATGATATATTCAAAGTACTGAAAAAAACCTGCCACTCAAGAATATTATACCCAGCAAAGTCATTTTTCAGAAATAGAGAAATAATATCTTTATCAGATAAGCAAAAAATAACAAAATAATCACCACCTGGCCATACAAGAAATGCTTAGGGGAATCCTGCATCTAGAAGAGAAAGAACAATAAAAACCATCATGAAAATACCCGAAAATATAAAACTTACTGGTATAGTAGATACACAAATTAGAAAGAGAAAGGAATCAAACCGTATCAATACAGAAAATGACCAAACCACAAGTATAACATTAAGAGAGAAAGAAAGGAACAAAGGATACACAAAACAACCAGAAAACAACCAACAAATTGACAGGAGTAAGACCTTACATATCACCAATAACCTTGAATGAAAACAGATTAAATCCTCCAATTAAAAGACATAGACTTGCTGAATGGATTAAAATGAAAACACATGCCCCATCCATATGCTGCCTATGAAGAAACACACCTTACCTACAAAGACACACATAGGCTGAAAGTGAAGGGAGGAAAAAGATATCCAACGCAAATGGGAAAAAAAGTGAGCAGGAGTAGCTATACTTATATCAGATAAAACAAACATTAACTCAAAATCTGTACTAAGAGAGAAAGAGTTCCTTTATATAATGACAAAGCAATTAATGCAGCAAAAGGATTTAACAATTATAAATATGTATGCACTCAACATCAGAGCACCCAGATATATAAAGCAAATATTATCAGATCTAAAAGGATAGATAGACACCAACACAATAATAATTGGGGATTTTAGCACCCCCCTCTCAGCATTGGACAGATGATCAAGACAGAAAATCAACAGGGAAGGGAAACGTGAGATTTAAATGGCACCATAGACCAGATGGGCCTAACAGACATATACGGAGCATTTCATTTGACAGCTACAGAGTGCACATTCTTTTCATCAGCACATGAAATATTCTCTAGGACTGAGCATGTTAGGTCACAAAATAAGTCTGAACAAGTTCATAAAAATTAAAATCATATCAAGTATTTTTTCTGACCTTAACAGAATAAAACTAGATATCATAACAAGAGGAGCTTGTGAAACAACACAAGTACATGGAAATTAAACAACATGCTCTTGAATGACCAAATGGGTCAAAGGACAGATTAAGAAGAAAATCAAAAATTTTTTGAAACTAATGAAGACCGGAACACAAAGTATCAAAACCTATGGTGTACAGCCAAGGCAGCATTAAGAAGAAAGTTTATAGCAATAAATGCTTACATCAATTCTTTAAAAAAAGAAAACACAACCAGAAAGACTTCCAACAGCCTAACAAAGCACCTCAACAAACTTGAAAAGCAAGAACAAACTAAACCCAAAAAAGTAAAGAAATATATGAATCATAGCAGAAATAAAACAGATTAAGTACACAATACAAAAAAATCAACCAAACAAAAAGTTGGTTCTTTGAAAATATAAACAAAATTGACAAACCACTAGCCAGAATAACCAAGAAAAAAAGACAAAAGACCCAGAAAAATAAAATCAGAAATGCAAATATAGACATTACAACAGATAGCACCAAAATAAAAAGGATCATTAGAAACTACTACGAATAACTATATGTCAATAAATATAAAATCCTAGACGAAATGAATAAATTTTTAGATACGTATACCCTATACCCTACCAAGATTGAACCAAGAAGAAATAGAAAACCTAAATAGACCAATAACAAGGAATGAGATAGAGTCAATATTAAAAATTCTCCAAAAATAAAGCCCAGGACTAGATGGCTTTACTGCCAAATTCTATCAAACATTTAATGAAGAACTAATACCAACACTTCATAAACTATTTCAAAGAATTGAAGTGGATGGAATTCTTCCAAACTCATACTATAAGTCCAGCATTACCATGACACCAAAACCAGTCAAGGACACAGCAAAAAAAAAAAAAAGAAATTGCAGGCCAATATCCCTAAAGAACACAAACGCAAAAATCCTTGATAAAATATGAGCAAACTGAATCCAACAGAATATAAAAAAGATTATACACCCAGATCAAGTGGGATTTATCCCAGGGATGTAACAATGGTTCAATATACACAAATCAATAAATGCAATACATCACATCAACAGAATGAAAGAAAAGAAAAAACATGATCATCTCAATAGATGTAGAAAAAGCATTTGATAAATTTCAACATCACTTCATGATAAAGACTCTCAACAAATTAGGTATACAAGGAAACTATCTTAATACATAAAGGTTATATATGACAAACCCACAATTAACATCATACTGAATGGGGAAAAGCACAAAGCTTTCTACCTCTGAACCGGGACAAGACAAGGATGCCTACTCTCACTACTTCTATCCAACATAGTATTGGAAGCCCTATCCAGAGCAATTAGGCAAGAGAAAGAAAGAAAGGGCATCCAAATATGAAAGTAGGAAGTCAAGTTTTACCTTTCTGCAGATGACATGATTTTATATAGAAAGACCTAAAGATTCTACAAAAAAAAATTCCTAGACCTCATAAACAAATTCAGTAAAGTTGCAGTATACAAAATCAACACAAAAATTAGTAGCACTTTTATACACCAACAACCAACTAGCAGAAAAAGAAATCAAGAAGTCTATCTCATTTACAATAGCAATAAAAAATATAAAATACCAAGTAATAAGTTCAACTAAGAATGTGAAAGATCTCTAAAATGAAAAGTATACAATACTGATTCAAGAAATTAAAGAAGACACACACAAAAATGAAAAGACATCCCATGGTAATGTACGGGAAGAATCAATACCATCAGAGTGACCATACTACCTAAAGTGATCTACAGAATCAATGAACTACTCACCAAACTACCAACGAAATACTTCATAGAAATAGAAAAAACAATTCAAAAATTTATATGGAACAACAAGAGACCCCAAATAGCTAAAGCAATCCTGAGCAAAAACAACAAAGCTGGGGGTATCACACTCCCTGTCTTTAAAACATACTACAAAGCAATAGTAATCAAAATACCATAGTATCGACATAAAAAGTCAAATAGACCAATGGAATAAAATGGGGAATTCAGAAATAAATCCATGTACATACAGCCAACTGATTTTTGACAAAGCAGCCAAGAACATACATTGGGGAAAGGACAGTCTCTTCAACAAAATGGTGCTGGGATAATTGGAGATCCACATACAGAAGAATAAAACTAGATCACTCTCTCTCACCATGTATCAAAATCAACTCAAAATGGATTAAAGACTTAAGTGTGAGACCCTAAACTATAAAATTTCTAGAAGAAAACAAAGGAGAAACACTTCAGTACATAAGTCTGGGCAAAGACCTTATAAATAATGCTTCAGAAGCACAGGGAGCAAGAGCAAGAATTAACAAAGGGGATTATATCATACTAAAAAGCTCCTGCATAGCAAAGGAAACAATCAACAGAGCAAAAGACAATCTGCAGAATCAGAGAAAATATTTGCAAACTATGCATCAAACAAGGGATTAATATCCAGAATATATGAATAAGTCAAACAACTCAATAGTAAAAATCATCATCATCATCATCATCATCATCCAATTAAAAAATGGTCAAAGGCACTGAATAGACATTTTTCAATAGAAGACATACAAAAGGCCAACAGGCATATGAAAAATGCTGAACATCAGAGAAACTTAAATCAAAACCATAATGAAATATAATCTGACCCCAGTTAGAATGGCTATTATAAAAAAGACAGAAAATAAAAAAATGCTGGTGGCAAAGATACAAAGAAAGAGGGACTCATCTACATTGTTGGTGGGAATCTAAGTTAGTATAGAGCCACTTTGGAAAACAGTATAGAGATTTCTCAAACAACTACAGATAGAACTACCATACTATCTAGAAATCCCACTACTGGGTACACATCCAAAGGAATGGAAATTAACAAGTTGAAGGGACATCTGCACTCTCATGTTTATCTTGGCTCTATTCCCAATAGCCAAGAGTTGGAACCAACCTAAATGTCCACTGACAGATGACTGGATAAGGAAAATGTATATATACTGAATGGAATACTACTCAGCCATAAAAAAAAATAATGAAAGGGCCAGCCCAGTGGCGCACTGGAGAGTGCGCCACTTGGGAGCGCAGCAGCGTTCCCGCCGAGGGTTCGGATCCCATGTGGAGACCGGTTCCCGCTCACTGGCTGGGCGCAGTGCGGGCGCAACACCGAGGGTTGCGATCCCATTACCGGTCAGTAAAAAAGACAAAAAGGAAAAAAATAAATAAATAATGAAAGAATTAAATTCTGCCATTTGTGGCCACATGGATGAGCTTGGAGAAAATTATGTTAAGTGAAATAAGCCAGGCACAGAGAGAGAGAAATACCATATGTTCTCACTCATATGTGGAAGCTAAAAAATTTGATGTCACTGAAGAGAGTAGAATAGTGGTTACTAGAAAGTGGGAGAGGGGGTGGAGAGGAGAGGAAGGATGAGGAGAGGGTGGAATACTACTCAGCCATAAAAAAGAATGAAATTCTGCCATTTGTGGCAACATTAACGAACTTAGAGAAAATTATATTAAGCAAAATAAGCCAATCACAGAGAGATAAATACCACATGTTCTTACTCACATGTGGAAGCTAATAAATTTGATCTCATGGAACTAGAGAGTAGAATAGTGGTTACTATACAGTTGGGGGTGGGATTTGGAGAGGGTGATCAGTGGATACAAAATATTAGAGAGAGGAAAATGGGTTCTTGGGTTTTATAGTAACAGAGGGAGACTACAATTAACAACAAAGTACTATGTATCTTTGAATAGCTTGTCAAGATGATGTTGAATGTTCCTAATACAAAGAAGTGACAAATGTTTGAGGTGATGGATATACTAAGCAACCTGATATGATCATTGCACACAGCATGAATGAGCCTATTGTACGCCATAAATATATATGTGGATCAATTAAGAAAAATCAATTAAAAAGAGAGAAAAAAGAGAGAGAAATGGAGAGTAGAATAGTGATTACCAGAGGCAGTGAAAGGGAAGGGGGGCACGGGGGGCAGGGAAAGGTTGGTAAATGGGTACAAAATTACAGTTAAATAGGAAGAATAAATTCTGGTGCCCTAGGGTGACAGTAGCTGATATCATATTGTATATTTCAAGACAGCCAGAAAAGAAGATCTTGAATGTTATAACCACAAAGAAATGATAAATGTTTAGGTGCTAGATATGCTAACTACTGTGATTAGATCATTATACAATGTACACACGCAATGAAACAACAAACTATACCCATAAACAAGTACAATGAAAAAAACAAAATTAAAAAATTTAAATGAGATTATAAAAAATAATAAATTTTATTTCAAATGTCAAGTCCTTTATTTGCTAGTTTGAAAAAAAAACTATTAAACTATATGTTATGATGAAATAATTACATACACATTTCATTTACAGTGCAATTTTATACATATATTTCATAATAAGGAAATGGTCCTGATTACCATGATTGTATAAATAAAATACAACAAAATTGCACACTCATATTCATTAATTTAGACACATTTTTACAGAAAATACACACAGTGAAAGTTGTTATGAAAATACGCAGGTGATAAAATTAACAATTTCTTATTACAGATCCAAAAGAGCAGCAAAAGGAATATTCTTTATAATGAATTTGGAGTCATGTTCTGCTTTGGAAAATGAACTGAGATCCATGGTGTTAAATAAACATTATATGAGTAATTGCACATACATACACAGTTACACGTACATCATATACTCTGAAGCTCAGGATGGTTGACTTATAAACCAGAAGAAACCTTAGAGATCTGTAGTTTATTCTGCCTCTTCCTCCTCAATTTCCATTTTATTGATGAGAAAACTAAGGTATAGAGTGGTAAAGCACTTTCTTTAAGGTTCCATAACAGGATAGTGGCAGAGCCATTTTGAGATCCCATGTTTCCTGAATCCCACTTTCATTATATGAACATATAGGTAGGATTAAATTAGTAATGCCAATAAAATGTCCTAATTTATTAAACCACAGCAAGACTGTGTATCTCCTACCCTCAAACTGTTATTTCTCAAACTAGAATTTTGAGAGGGCAGAAATTTTCTGTGAGAATTTTTTTGTGTGTATTTCAAACTTTATGTTGCAACTGAAATAAATCAACAAAATATATTTCAGATATTCTGGGTGATCACTTCATAACTGGGTATTACCACATGATTTAAGTGCCATCTTTTGCATATTTGTTTATGAATGCATTGGTACCAAGTAGTACTGTGTAAAAATGTATGCATGTAATTTTATATAAACGATGCCTTTACATCAAATGAAAAGCAAAAGATATCAAGTACACTGTAGTCCAAATAATTAAAACGGATGAAGACATTTAAGCACCTCACAGCATATACTAACCCAGCCATGTGCAAATCAAAAGAACCCACATTTATCAATCAGCACATAGATATATTTCAAATAGTGATTTTATGTTAGTAAAACCTAAATAATTAGCATCACTTTTAATTTTATCATTTTGTAATTTTATTTTATTTGTAAGGTTTTGTTTGTGTAAAAGTTATATATCTAAGGATTTAAAACTAGTTAAACACCTGTCCAGAGTTTTATAAAATATATAATAAACATAATTCAGGCCACAATAGGGGTCTGTGGGAGGGTTTTTTTTGTTTGTTTTTGTTTTTGTTTTTTTCCTTTAAAGGGCCACTTTGTTATCCTGTTCCTTTCATGAATGGGACTGCATTATATTATGATCTGATATAGGTGAAAAAAGGTCCGAGGAAGAAAGGGAACATCCTGTACAGGAAGAAGTTAAATCTAAGGTTGAATCATACTGCAATACTAATATTATGGGAAAAGGAAAATGAGGAAATGTTTTCATGGTATATGTCTTTGCTCCTTTTTAGTTCTCACTATCAGGTCTCTTCATACCTCTTTTCTGCCTCCAGAGTCTGGTTCTGTCTTCAAATCTGTGCTTCAGTCCAATATTTCACCTGCTTAATAGCTCCATCTACTTGGACATCTTGCCATTAACTCAATCTCAGAATATCAGAAATCAAATTATTTTCCCTCCCAAGCCTTTTATTTCATTAGTATTTTAAAAAGTCTCTATCAATGGTGCAATCACTCTCCTTGGAACTCAAATCTGAGACTTAGCAAATCCAGTTGCTTCTTTCTCTAAAATGCCTATTGCATTCATATTTTCCTTTCTGTTCTTATTGTTACTCCTCCAGTTTATATCTTTATCTTCTCACACTTGGATTTTTAGAACAATCACTTATGGCACTATGTAGTACATTGTAAGTACTGTCCTGGTTATTATCAGCACAAACTTTGGAAACTGACTGCCCAAGTTTTAATTTCAGTTCTGCCCCTTCTAACCTGAGGGTTCTTGGCAAGTTACTTAACCTCTCTGTGTCTTAGTTTCACCATCTAGGTAATGGACATAATAATAATACCTATATTACAGGGTTTCTGTAAGAATTAAATGTACCATCATGTATAAAAAGTGTACAGACATATGAGTAGTCAATAAATGTTGTCTATTAACATGAAGTGTCTCCTATCTGATCTCTCCAAATCAAACATCTTTTTCATAATGCCCTCTGTTTAGTGTGTGAGCAAGACTTTGTACATCTTGCTTCATAAACTTGAATGAATTTTGCTTCTCTGTCTTTGGTTTCCTGACCTGCATGTCTTCAGCATTATGACATAAAGAAATAATAGACACAAGAGGAAGAAAGTGTTGAGAATGACAGAAAGAAGTTCCCTGGTGAGGTAGCATATTGTGGAATAAAACTAGAAAAGTACAATAGAAAAACATGTATTTAGAAGTCAGACAGATCTTGGTTCAACTTCCAAATTTAATATTCCTGGCTGTGTGACCTTGAGCAAATAACCTCTGTCTCCACTTCCTCATTTGTAAATTGAGAATAATAACAGTAGAAATCTTACAGGGTTGTTGTGAGATGATCCATGTAAAAACACTTAGAATGATAAAATATAAGCTTCATTAGGGCAGGAACTTTTGTCTGTCTTGTTAATTGCCATATCACTTTCTAAAATGGTATTTGGCCCACAGTAGGCATTCAATAAATAGAGATGCATGAATAACGTTCCTGGTCATGGTGGGCACTTAGTAAATGATAGTTACCCTCATTATTCAACACCTGCTTCCATCTGCACCTGTTGTATTTACATTAACTCTGCCGAGAGAAGTGAAACAGGAAAATTCTCAGTAAAGCTTCAGAGCAGGCAATAGTGATCTGTACTGTCATGTCAATAAAGAAGCTAATCAATACAAAGGAGACCTTTGTATGTTAGTTCTCTGTAAGTCGCTAATTGCATTTTCATTCATCTTCCAACAAGTGTTTTCTCTCTTTGATTAGAACAAGTCAATATTAAAATCAGGCCTGAGGAAATGTCATTGTGGACATTGTGACAAACTCAAGCCAAGATCGTTATATTTCTTTGCTTTGGAGTGGAGAGAGCTATGGAACAGGGAGTCATAAGACTGGGTTGAAATACTGGCTCTGCCATAAGCTTCTTCTGTCAACTAGGCCAATTCCTTACCTTTTTTGGGCCTCAGTTTTCTTATATCCTTCTTGCAGGAGGAAACCTAAAGTCATGTCCTCATCACGAGCATGCCTATTATGTGAAAACAATTTACCTCTAAGCCCTCACACTCTGAAATTCCCTCTGACCTCAACTTCCTATCTTTCTGTACTCCTTATCCCACAGTCCCTGAGTCAGAGAAGAGCATGGTGTGCAGTGCTTCTCAATCATTTCAACAATAAAGGAGCATTTTATTTTTCCTTTATGTTCTCCCAAGCTTAAAAAAATATCTCCCAGATCAACTGCATTTATGATATAAAATTCATTTTCCCCATTTCTATTCATCAAAGACATATATATATTCTGCCAATCAGTTTTTCATCAGCATGAGATAGCCAGTATTACCAAAAATGAGTTGATATAATTTCAGGCAAAAGCAAAGAAACTTGACATTTTAGTCAGGTTGTGTAATTTATCACAAGTAAATGAATGCTCTCTGTTAGGCTCCTTTCAAATATTGAAAATGACTCATGGATTCTCATTATTACGTTCACAGATTCCCCCCAGGGAGAGGGTGTAGGCAGAAAACTCAGGCTGGGCTGGAATCACTGGAATAATAGAAAGAATACTGGAATCTAATAAACAATAGAGAATCTCAGAGCCTAAGTTTTGACTTTCTCTTAAAAGGGAAGAACAATGTCTGACATATTACCTTGCAGCTACCATTTTTGAGCACATTCTACGTGTCAGTCACTTTGCTAAGTGATTTATGTACACGATCTTATTTTGACCTTATTGCCATCTCATGAGGCAGTTGTTATCCCCATTTTACAAACGAAGAAACTGAGGTATAAGAGGCCAAATGACTGTCCAATGTTACACCACTGGTAAATGGCAGAACTTGTATATAAACCCTGGTCTGTTTGCATCTAAAGCCATGCTCTTAACAGCTCTGTCATACTCATATCCTGGAGATAAGTGATAACAAAGCACTTTGCAGACTGTTAAGCATTATACAAATGTAAGGGACAGTTGCTATTGGCATCTGTGGAGGAATTCCATTCCCATGACCCTCCCTAGGCTCCCAGTACATCATCTCCCCAGCAACTCTGGTTTCATTATTTACAGCTCCAATCTATACCTATTGACTAGCTACTTCAAAAAAACACTGATAAAAATCCTTCAAAGGTTGACTTTCTGCCAACTTTGCTTTGACAATGATAAATCCTGAGTAATATCCAGAATGGATTAAGTCCACAATAGGAGCAGAGTAGTTCCCATAACCCCCACTTCTGCCTATCAAAAGCCTATTCCTCCAAGACCACTCCTTCCAATAAGCTACTAATGGCATCATACATTGATATAATAGCTCCTTCCTTTAAAACCCTACATCATTTTGCTTGTAACTCTCTCTTGAAATTACTGATATAATTCTGCTTTCTCTCATAGTTATTTCTGCAGTAGCTTCAACCCCCCATAGAATACAAGCTATTTTACTCATTGCATTTGACTATACTGTGGCAGAAAGGGACATTAGAGATCATCAAATCCAGGTCCTATGTTCTGAAATGAGAAGTAAATGGAAGAGCTGGGATTAGAAGGCAAGTTTCTTCATTCTAAGACCAGTGCACTGCCTCTTGAGTTTGCATTCTCCACAATGCCTAGTTGTGATGCTTTACATATACTAGCTACTCAAAAAATACTTTTGAATAGAATAGATAATTGGGAAAAACAGTACATTATTGAGAAGCTGATGAGTTTTGTACTTTATTAAATGTTAGAGCATACACTTTTAGTTGGTTAACATGTTACAGAAAATAGGAGGTAAACGGCTAACTGAAATTTATTTAGATGAATAGATATATTTCACTAAATGTTTTACACTTCAGATACAAAATCTGGTATAGGAAAGGCATTTTTTTTTTATATTCCCTGCTTTCATCTTAACTAAATGTACTCTGCAAAAGCTGCTCATTCATTCTGTTATCACATTTTCCAAAATTCTGAATGCACAATACAGCATGCTTTCCCTTAAACGCATTTTATCACCTTTTATCACCATATCATTTTGCTCAAATGACTGCGTTAGCAAAAAGAAGAATCATACAAGCCTATGACCCACCAAAATATTGGATTCTAATCTATATGTCTTCCATCTTTCAAAAGTTTCTAAATCACCAGTTTGGAAATACAACCGAAGGACAGTAAGTAAAATATAGCATTCTTCATCATGTCAAAATGGCGATTTGTATTTTCTCTCAAACCTTTACCCTCTCAATTTCTATGTACAATACTTCAAAACTCAAAAATCTACCTTATACTCCAAACCTCAAAGATTAGCAATTAACCAACATCAGCTTCCTCTCTTATTGTTTTTTCTCCTTTGCTTTTCTGAAATGGAGACTATTTTTTTCCAACCAGCAGTTTCCAGTGAAAGAAACAGAATGTCCTTTTGAAAATGAATTAGAGGGGCTGTGCCACTGAATCTATACAGTATACACAAGCTCATATATGTGCACTTTGGAAAGACTGTTATTCAGTTTTTCTGAGGGCAAAATAGCCTTGTTATAGAGAAATATTATTTCAATTCATAGGGTTTTCTTCCAGATTTGATTACTTTTTATAAAGCTGTTTCTCTGTGAGGAAAACGTCCTCATGGTCTTCAAAATTTGTCCATGGCCTTCAATTTTGACTTTAGATTAAACCTCAGATGCCCCAGAAAAGCAGGGCATTTTTCCAGTGTGGAGTTCTTCAACTAGCGTATAGTCACAGCGTGCTACCATTCTGGGAGCCTCCCTGTTTATATTGAGCTCCTAAGTAAGTTCATATCAGAGCTCCTTTTCCAGGTTACCCAATCTCATACTATTACTTAATCATTTCACATGGGTAAATCTGCTCTTATATACTGCAAAGTAAAATATGTATGAGCAGGAACTTTGTCTTATAACTTTTTTATACACAACAGCATGTAGCACAGTGTTGGACACAGAATAAGCCTTCATAGATACTTAGAGAATTGAAGTGATTTTTTTCCAACTGGTATACCTGTCAAATACCAAGAAAAACAACAGATTAACAAATGATCAGTCTAACCTGTTTGGAAAATTCATTCATTGAAAAATTGAATTTTTAAGATTATCTCAGTACACACACACACACACAGAGACAAACAAACACACATCCCTAAATGCCCATCAATGGGGGAGGAGCTGGTAAAAGTAAATTATGAAACATCCATGTAATGAAATTCTATGCAGTAGTTTAAGAGGACGATTTGATCAATACATGCTGAAATTAAATCTCTAAGACACACCATGAAGAGGGGGAGAAAACACGTGTTGCTACCATTTGTGTAAAAGGAATAAAAGAATGTACAAACAACATAGACATTTCTAAGCATGTACAAGTATACAAATTTGGGAAAAGTTTATACAAAAACCTGTTAAGAGTGCTTGCATTTCAAAGCAGGACTGATAGTATGGGGCAGGACATAAACTTACTCTGTTGCCTGCAATGTTATACTGCTTGAATAGTTTTTCACTAATACACACACACACACATTCATTTTTCAATGAATAAACTGGTGAAAAATTTGATAGAAAAACATATCAAATGACTAATGGCATACCTGATTTGACAATTTTGGTCACTTTGACGATCAACTTATTAATTGCTCAACAAGATAAAATTACTACAAATTTCACTTTAAGAATTTCCTATAGGTTGATGTCAGAAAACAGGACATTTAGACCCCTCCCCCATAAAAGAAACTTCTTTAATCAATAACTAGTTTTCTCCTTGCATACACCTACTCCTCTAATGCCAAGATGACTTGGAAAAGAATGTTTGGAATACTTATTTTTTTAATATCCAGACTAGAAACATCTCAGCAACTCTTTTAGAGTAGTGATAATTTCTAAAAAAGAAAGAGTCTAAGGGTTTAACTTCTACCATGAAGAACAACAAACTCTCGGATAATTTGAGAAATGCTGAGTAGCAGACTTAGAAGCACCACAGTAAGGTGGCTGCCATTTTTCAGCCGATTGAAGCAGGAACAGCAGAAAAAAAGGATTTTCTCCAGTAAAGGTTTGAAAATAGGTTAATATCAAATCTTCATGACCAGAGACAAATTTTGTATTTCTTAAAGGAGGAGAGGGAAGAATACCTGCCGGGAGGAAGGGTAAATCTCTCAGTTAACATGTAAGCCATGACTTGGGGGAGCACTTGGCCTAATTTGTGAACACTCTTTATCATTGGTTAACAGAGAATGTTAAGGCTACATGTAGATTTTTAAACTTCCTAGGACCAGCTAGCCTCAATAAGTGCACTACTTGTATTAGCTGAGGCGCCTCTCATCTGAGTAGTAGCACAGGAACCTTTGGTTTTTTCTCCATCAGCAAAGCCTGACTTCCCTAAATCATCTAAACTCCCTTGCCTGGATACCATGTGACTGAAGTCTTCCTAGAAAGCTGGGCGGGGTTAATGGCACAAACAGAAATGTTAGAATAGAGCCAAGCTACACAGCCCACATGCAGATCTTGTCTTGTTAAGAAGTAATTATTAAGTGGTTTCTGTGCTAGATATTGTGAGGAAACAAAAACCACGAAAGTAGTAGAAGACATGAGCCTTGGTTTCAAAGAGCTTATAAAACAGTTGGCAAGACAAGACTTGTGCACATGAAACAACTAGAGAACAATAAATATGATTATGTAATCAAGTGCTGAGTTACAAGGAACATTATGAATGTTATAGTTCAAATCACTGGTGATGAATTTCAACAAAGTGAGCTAGCTTCTAACATCTTATAAAAGAGGGCAGATATCAGTTATCTCAAAAGCAAGCAGTGTGGCAATAAATAGTTAACATTTCCTCCAAACAAATTGACTAATTCCCAGAATGTCAAGTTTAGATTCAAGTAATGATGATGACTTTTGCCTTTTTCTGAAATACTCTGAAAAATATAGCTGGTGCAGGTTGTTGTTCTTTAGGGCATTTGGCATAAGCCTGGCTGCCCTTTGGGACTCTGACCCTGTCATGATGGAGGAGGTTTTCGGGCAGTATGTTCTGAATGATTTACCAGGACTCCTCTCGCTAAATATTCTGATATTAACTGATACAGTAAAAGGAGTTATTAGGAATCTTGCCTCTATGAATTAGGTTAATTTTAAAAGAGTCAAATAGCTAATTTGACACTAAATCATTGAGATCCTTGAAATTTGGTGAAAGATTTAAAGGTAAAGAGTGTCCCCAAAACTGTGTCTGCAAGAGAATGCAATAAAAAGTTAATGTAATTTTTTGTGTGATTCAGCACCATCAGCCCCAACAAGAGTAACAAAAACTGGCTTTAATCAAATCTCAAAGAAACTAAATTCTCATTAAAATGGGATTTAGTTTTTACACTAGACTTTTTCTCTCTTATAGGTGCTAATATTTGGAATATTAGTAGACTGCAGTCTCTTTGGAGGAGTTCCCCCCCACCAAGATGATGAAGGGCCAGAAAACCATGCCGTCAATATAAAGACTCCATTGAAGGAGCTAGGGTTCGAGTATAGGGAAGAAATATATTTAGAGTCATGATAGTGCTCTTCAGATATTAAAAGGCTTGATGTACAGAAAAGAAAGCATGCATATTTGTTCTCTGTGTCCCCCAAAAGTAGAAGTTATAGGCACACAAAATTTAAGGTGATTAAAAGAAGGCATTGTTTTTAACATTTGTTTATTTATTTTTAATTATACAATATTTATAGGGCACAATGTTTCATTTCAATGCATGCATATATTGAAGGCCTTTTTACTAGCTGACCAAAAAAGGACAGGCAGTACACTCAACAGGTAATGAGTTCTCTGTTGTTGGAGGCATGCAAGTATGGACTCAGAAACCCATGACAATGATGCTATGGAGAAAATTCTAGCATAGAAGACATGAAGGAAAATAAATTTATGTGAAGCCTCAAGATTTAGGGGATATTTTAAATTTAGAAACAAATCTATTACGCTTTTCTCAGCTACATTCATTTCCTGAACAACCATCTCAGATAAAACCAAATGAGGACTATATGGATTTTAAATATCCAGGTCTACATTAGTTTACATCAATCTTCATCACTAGTTTATTGAACTAAATACTAGAATGGCATATGTGGAAGTTCTTTCCATGATAAGCATTTAAACATGCTCATATTTCAGTTTATTAAAAAACGAACTTGAACCCTCATTACCTGGGCAATCTGTCTTTATTGCATCAAAATAAGGAAAAAATGATAGATAATATTGATGTATCATCATTACTATAAAAAACATTCTAAACATATCTATCTGTCTGTATACTTACCTCTGAGAACTGACTGGAATAATATACATTAAACATTAATTATAGCTGACTCTGGGTAGTGGTCTACAGGTGGTTATTTTTTGTTGCTTATTTTTGTCCTGTAATTGTCCTAAAATTAGCATTTATTTTTTGTAAAATATTCATTCAATAAACATTTAATAAACATTTAGTATTTGCAAAATATTTTGTAAAATATCCTGACTCCTATAACATATACATATATGGCAATGCAAATCAGTGAATAAGAAAAGGAGAAGAATAGTAATTTATGAGTACAGAAACTGGAGTATATTCCCTTTTGAAATGGGATCTGGCTGCTACTAAGTTCCAGCTGTTATTAACATAAGGTAATTCAAGAAAAGATGGAAATGCATATTTTGACGTTATTTTTATGTGCTTAAATGATTTCAACTAGTTAAACAAAACAGGTATGAGGGCCTGTATATGGTCAGTTTACTACTTTTAAAATTAATAGTCACATTACAAATCTAAAAATAAAATATTAGGTCATGGGTCTGTAGCCAGTCTCATAAAAAATACTCAAAGACCTGAAACAAGAGACTTACATTTACTTTGAGAAAATACAGTGACACAGTGTGATCAACACACACAAACACTGATTTCTTAATTTAATGCTCACAATAATTAACCTCATGAAGAACAGCTAAGAATTTAATGCTCACAATAATTAACCTCATGAAGAACAGCTAAGAACTCCAGATTAAAAAACTAATTTTCAGAAAGATTTATGTAACATCCCCAAAGCCATACATCTAATATCACAGGCTTGGATTTTATATGAGATTATTGTGTCTTCAAAGTCTATGATCTTCTTATTAGTCCCACTTTATAGATAACAAAAGTCAACATTCATTCATGATAAAAATTCTCTACACGTTAGGTACAGATGGAAAGCATCTCAACATAACTGAAGCCCTATATGATAAGCCCACTGCCAACATCATCCTG
Organism: Galeopterus variegatus; assembly: GCF_000696425.1. Classification (NCBI taxonomy): domain Eukaryota; kingdom Metazoa; phylum Chordata; class Mammalia; order Dermoptera; family Cynocephalidae; genus Galeopterus; species Galeopterus variegatus. The sequence goes on from NW_007726610.1 coordinate 200,983, forward strand.
AATGGGGGAAAAGCTTAAGAATAGGAACTAGACAAGGATGCCCACTCTCACCACTCCTATTCAACATAGTGTTGGAAGTATTAGCCAGAGCAATCTGAAAAGAGAAAGAAATAAAGGGCATCCAGATTGGAAAAGATGCTGTCAAACTGTCCCTGTTTGTGGATGACATGATCCTATATACAGAACACCCTAAAGTCACAACAAAAAAACTCTTGGAGTTGATAAATGATGTTAGCAAAGTTGCAGGATACAAAATCAACACACAAAGATCAGTAGCATTTCTATACTCCACCAGTGAACATGAAGAAGAAGAAATCAGGAATGCTAGGCCATTTACAATAGCCACCAAAAATTTAAAGACCTAGGAATAAAGTTAAACAAGGATGTGGAAAATCTCTATGATGAGAACTGCAAAACAATGTTGAGAGAAATTAAAGAGGACACAAGAATATGGAAAGATATCCCATGCTCTTGGCTTGGAAGAATTAACATTGTGAAAATGTCCATACTACCCAATGTAGTCTACAGATTCAATGCAATCCCCATCAAAATTCTAAAGACATTTTTCTCTGAAATGGAAAATTCTATCCATTTATATGGAATAACAAAAGACCACAAATAGCCAAAGCAATTCTGAGCCAAAAAATAAAAAAAATAAAAAATAAAAAAATAAAGCTGGTGGCATAACACTACCTGACTTTAAACTATACTACAAAGCTATAATAACCAAAACAGAATGGTATTGGCATAAAAACAGACACACGGATCAATGGAACAGAGTAGAGAACCCAGGAATCAACCCGTACACCTATAGCCATCTGATCTTTGACAAAGGCACCAAGCCTACACACTGGGGAAGAGACTGCCTCTTCAGCAAATGGTGCTGGGAAAAATGTATATTCATATTCAGGAGAATGAAACTAGACCTGTACCTCTCACCATATACCAAAATCAACCCAAAACTGATTAAAAAATTAAATATACACCCTGAAACAATAAAACTCCTTAAAGAAAACATAGCACAAACATTCCAGGAAGTAGGATTGGGTACAGACTTCATGAATACGAGCCCCAAAGCATAGACAACCAAAGGAAAAATAAGTGAATGGGATTTTATCAAACTGAAAAGCTTCTGAAAAGCAGAAGAAAAAATTAACAGAGTGAAAAGACAATCAGCAGAGTGGCAGAAAATATTTGCAAAATATATGTCTGATAAAGGATTAATATCCAGAATATACTATGAACTCAAACTACTTTACAGCAAAAAAAACAATAAACCCAATTAAAAAATTAGCAAAGAAGCTGATTAGGCATTTCTCAAAAGAAGATATATGAATGGTCAACAGACACATGAATAAATGCTCAACATCACTCAGCATTCAGAAAACGCAAATCAAAATCACACTGAGATACCATCTCATTCCAGTTAGGATGGCTAATATCCAAAAGACTGTGAATGATAAATGCTGGTGAGGCTGTGGAGTAAAAGGAACCCTCATACAGTCTTAGTGGGATGGCAAAACGGTGCAGCCTTTAAGGAAAATTATATGGAGGCTCCTCAAACAATTACAGATAGATCTATCATCTACCCAGCTATTCCACCACTGGGTATATATCCAGAGGAATACAAATCATCATGTTGAAGTGATACCTGTACTCTAGTGTTTACTGCAGCAATAATTACAATAGCCAAGTGTTGTAACCAGCCCAAATGTCCATCATCAGATTAGTAGATAAGGAAAAAGTGGTATATCTACAGAATGGAATACTACTCTGCTATAAAAAAGAATGAAATTCTACCATTTGCAACAACATGGATGGACTTAGAGAAAGTTATACTAAGTGAAACAAGTTAGCCACAGAAAGAGAAATACCGCATGTTCTCACTTATTTGTGGGAGCTAAAAGTCAATCAATCAATAAATATACAAAAAAATGGTGGTGGCGGTAGCGGGAAAGAAGACAAAACAATCCCAACAATTCCTTGAACTTGTTAAGATAAGTGAACATATATTATGTTGATGGTGGGGGATGGGGGAGAGGGAAGTGGGAAAGAGGAATTGGTAAAGGGACACAAAAATCAACTATATTGTATATTGATAAATTAATTTTTTTAAAAAAAATTCCAAAAAAAGGAAAAAAAAAAGAAAATTTAATGAAAAACAATAGACTAGGGCCAACCCTGTGGCTCACTCGGGAGAGTGCAGCGCTGGGAGTGCAGCAGCGCTCCCACCACGGGTTCGAATCCTATGTAGGGATGGCCGGTGCGCTCACTGGCTGAGCATGGTGTGAGCAACACCAAGCTGAGGGTTACAATCCCCTTACCAGTCACACACACACACACAAAATAGACTAAAGACAAGAACATTTCTCTTTGATCCTAATTCTGCTTTATTATAAATCCATGTGACTTTGGGCATGTTATTTAACTTCTCTGAGCCTCATTCTCCCCAATTATAAAAATGGAAATAATAATAGTGCTTACAGTATAGGATTACTATAAGAACTAAATGCTTGACATAAAGAACTCAAAAATGCCAACTAGTGTTATTGTTATTATCATTATTGTATTGATTATCTTCTTTTGTGATTGAAAATGTTGTGGGGTCTCAGGATCCTGAGCAGTAGAATCACTACTCATTGGGAAAGCCTACAGATGGAAACAGGAAAAATACAGACCAATCGTTATATGTACTGGACCTAAGCCATGGTAGAAGTTGTTGATTCTCTTAACAAGCTCTCTGAAATCAGTTTGATCACATGCTTTAGTGATGACAAAGTTCTACTTAACTGGCATTCATAACTTTGGATATTGTCTTAGTCCATTCAGACCACTATAACAAAATACCATATACTAGGTAGCTTACCAACAACAGAAATTTATTTCTCACAGCTCTGGAGGCTGAAAACTCCAAGATCAAGGTGCTGACAAAGGTGTCTGATGAGGACCCACTTCCTGATTCAGAGATAGCAGTTTCTTTTTGTGTTCCCACATGGTGGAAGGGGCAAGGCAGCTCTCTGTGTCTTCTTTTATAAGGGCAGTAATCTCATTCATAAGAGTTCTGCCTTCATGACCTAATGAACACTCAAAATACTCCACCTTTTAGCATCATCACTTTAGGGGTTAGCTTTTCAACATACAAATTTTGGTTGGGCGAGGGGACATAAATACTTAGACCACAGCATTGTTTAATTGAGACATAACTGAAGAAGAAGATCAAAATATGCCATCCCCAAATATGCCCCTTATGCACAAGAATTATTTTGAGCTGAAGGAAATGAAAAAATGGCAGAGGAGAAACTCTCTGCCCTCTCCCTCTCTGCCTAGAAGCAGGGCATAAGTTTTCCTTTGGGTTGATGTCCCTCCTCCCCTCTCCCATACCTAGAGAAGGAGAACAACCCTTATCACAGGACATGAAAAACTGATACCAAGATGAGTCTGCATAAACAAATCATGCTAAAATAACTGTTATTTTCCAATAGTTTCCTCCATATGTTTATCTTTCCATGATTTATCAGTCCTAGAAGCTAAAACCTCTTTTCCTTTGTCTTGTCACTTCTCCATAATTTATCACTATTTGTTAAAATGATATGTAAGCCCTCAAGCATAACCACTTCTTTGAGTTTTCACTTCTGTGAAACTCCCCACTTGCATGTAAATTAAACCTTTTCTCCTGTTAATCTGTCTTTTGGCAGTTTAATTTTCATCCCTTGGCTATTGAACCTAAAAGGATAGAGGAAAAGTTTTTGCTCTCCTACACTAATTTGTGGGCACTTTAATGTAAACCCATTATGCTGGTTGCAAATAACCCCCCACAAATCCCCATATTGATTTGGTCCTGACTTTAAGGGTTGTAACTCATCCTGTACAAAATAACTGACTATTTCAGTGCCATAAATCTGAAATATTTATGAGAATGACGTCATCACTGAGAATGACGTCAGCAATATGACAGAATAGGAGGTTCCTGACTATTCCTCCTTGCACAGAAACACCAAGTGGACACCTTCACACGGATCAGTTCTCTCCTAGAGAAAGCCAGAATCCAGTTGAAAGACTCCTACACACTGGATGACTGTGAAAATATCCACATCTAAACAGGTAGGAAAAGCAAAGACACACTTGGGCACTCACCCCACCCTCAGCACACTGTCTTATGCTCCAGATCAAAACCCCAACTCCCAGCCTCTTTTTCAGGGGTGTGGGGGTTGTACTACACACATATTATTTTTATAGTTCTGCAGGAGGGCTTGGTTCTTGAGTCACCATGCTTGAGGAATGGCAGGAACAGTATATCAGAGGATTTTCTTCGAGCACAAAAACTGGGGTTTTGAACTGCGTGAGCATTTCCAGTGTCTGTACACACCCAGGATCAGCCCAGCTTCCACCTTCTTCCTGGGAAGGGTTTGGCTGCACACTTTTCCAGCAGCTCCCTATGGTTCTGGCCTCTAACAAGTCAGTATCTGGGAACCTACACAACACATAAAGAACAAACCTCCTGGAGCCTAAATGGAAGGGATGGCATTCTTTGCACCTTCTTCCCCAGGTTGCTCCAGCATCATTCCAGCCCTACAATTTCTCCATAGAAAGGAATTGGAGGCCTTTTCCAGGAACAACAGGAGGGACAGCACTCCTGTGACCTTTCCCGCTGCTTGCTCCTGGGATGAATTTCTCCAGTCTCTCATTAGAAGGGGACTGGGGGATCTCTCCATGCTTGAAAGTCAAAGGGAGTATCCCCTGCACCTTCTTCCAGCTTGCTTCAGCCGTAAATTTAGACCTGCTTTCCCCTACAAGGAAGTTGTGAAACTTCTGCTTGTTTGAACATGAAAAAGAACACTCCCTGCTCTTCCTTGGCTTGCTCCAGTGATAATTCCAGCCTACAATGTCTTTGTGGAAAGAGACTGGGGACCTTTGCCAGCAAGAACAAATTGTAGGTAGAGCAAGGAAAACAGAACCTTCATACCATTTCTCCTAGCTTGCTCTTAAGATAATTTTTTGTATATCTCCTTTAGAGAAATGCCTGCTTAGCTCTTTTGCCCATTTTTTGATTGGGTTGCTTGTTTTTTTCTTGTAAAGTTGTTTGAGTTCTTTATATATTCGGGATATTAGTCCTTTGTCAGATGTGTATTTTGCAAATATTTTCTCCCACTCTGTTGGCTGTCTTTTAGCTCTGTTAATTGTTTCTTTTGCTGTGCAAAAGCTATTTAGTTTGATATAGTCCCATTTGTTTATTTTTCCTTTGGTTGCCCATGCTTTTGGGGTCATATTCATGAAGTCTGTGCCCAGCCCTATTTGCTGAAGGGTTTCTCCTATATTTTCTTTAATAAGTTTTATTGTTTCAGGGTGTATATTTAAATCCTTAATCCATTTTGAGTTGATTTTAGTAAATGGTGAGAGATGTGGGTCTAGTTTCAATCTCCTGCAAATGGATAACCAGTTATCCCAGCACCCTTTGCTGAAGAGGGAGTCCCGACCCCAGTGAATAGACTTAATGCCTTTGTCGAAGATCAAATGGCAGTAAGTGCGTGGGTTAATTTC
>NW_007726610.1:206841-230150 GCF_000696425.1 Galeopterus variegatus
AGATTTAACAACCTCAACTTTTTTTTTTTTTGAAGCTCTTACAACGAGAAAATGGAGGGGACACATCTGGGTGGGAGGGGGGAGAGGGAGGAGGGAGGGAGGTTTTGGTGATGGGACACAATAACTAACTACATTGTATATTGACAAAATAAAAATAAAAAAACAAAAAAGATAATTTTTTGTAAGGTCTCATTATAGGGAGATATGGATAACTCTCCATGTGTGAAAGCAAAATTAGGCACTCCCTGTGCTTCCATGGCTTGCTTCAATAAGAAGCTTGCTTGAACAAGTGAGTGGGCACTCCCTGCACCTTCTTCCTGGCTTGTTCCTGAGATAAATTCCTGCAATCTCTCATTAGAAGGAAGCTGGGGGACCTCCTTGTGCCTGAAAAGGAAAGGGGACATTTCCTGTGCCTTCTTCATTAGGTTGCTCCAGCAACTACTCCAGAACTGAAGGCTCCCCCAGCAGGGAGTGTCTGAGACTTCTTTTTGCTTGAACATGAGAGTAGGCACTTCCTGCACCTCTGTCCCTGGCTTGCTCCAGTGATAATTCCACTCATGCACCCTCCATACAAAGAAGTTGAAGGTCTCTGCCAGCAAAAAAAAAAAAGAGATGGCACTCCCCACAGCCTCTTCCCTGGCTTGCTCTAGACATAAACTTCTGCAATCTGTCATTGGAAGAAGGCAGGGGGACCAATCTGTGCATGAAAGGAAAAGCAGACACTCCTTGTGACCTCCTCCATGGCTTTCTTCACGTGGTATTTCCAGACCAGAAGTCTCCCCGCTGCTAAAAGGGTGTGAGACTTCTGTAGGCTTGAATTGGAGTGTGAAAACAGCACACATCATTTTTCCCTGGCTTGCTCCAGGAATAAATCCAGATACGCAGACTTTCTCTGGAAGTAGGTTCTGTACATATCAAGCTCCCCAACTTTGACACAGTCTTCACCTGAACAACTGGCTCCTAATTCACCAGGTCTGAGAGTTGACAAAGCTCTGCACTACTGATTCTTCTAGATCACTAAGGACAAAAAGATGACTTTTAAACTTGCAAATATTAAGCACCTATCTCCACAGGTGAAATAAGCCAGACGCAGAAACACAAATACTGTATTATCTCAGTTATACCTCCAATCTAAAAAAGTTGACCATATAGAAACAGAGCACAGAAAGGTGGTTACCTGAGGCTGGGGAAAGGGGAGGGATGGGAAAAGGGGAGATATTGATTAAAGGGTTCAAACTTTCAGTTAGACAAGAGGAATAAATTTTAGTGATCTATTGCATTGCATGGTGACCACAGTAAAAAACAATGCATTGTATATTTGAAAATTGATAAAAGTATAGATTTTTAATATTATCACCACAAAAAAATAAGTTGATGAGGTGATGAATATGTTAATTAACTTGATTAACTAATTCTACAATGTATGAGTATGCATAGGTAAAACATCACATTGTACTCCATAAATATACACACTTAAAAATAAACAAATGACACTGATTATTACCTAAACAAAATGTTCAATTTGATTTTTGTTTTTCGTTTATTACTGGTAACTTGCCTTTCATAAAACCATATTTGCTGGAGAGTTGAGATTGGAGAGCTTGAACAATGTTTTAGTGAAATAACAGGCCTGTTTGGTCAGAATATTCTTCCTCACTGATGACACTGTAGAGTTATTTATTGTGAAGATGATAAAACTCGAGGTCCTTTGGGAGGTAGAATTTATAAAAGTTCCTACCCCCTCAGGCTGTGAAGGAACAAAAAAAAGCTAGCCTTCTATGTGTTCTATAACAGTGAAAATTGTTAAATATGTCTTAAAACTTTATTACCTACTTTAATTGGGAGAATTATATAATTCCCTCAGTCTACTGCATGATAAAAAGTATTAATTTGGAATAAAAGCAGTCCTTTTCTTTAAAATTAAATGGAACTCTTGAACAGTAGCTGTGAGTTTTATCACACTGCATTGTATAGCAAAAAGCACCCATCCACCTTCACATTTTCAAGGATTATAGCGAAGACCGGCAAATGATGAAAATGTTACAGCAAGGAAACCATTCTGTTTCACATGTGTTAATGCAGAGAAGACAAACACATGTGTTAATTATAAGTTAAAAAATTTAAAGACATTCTGAAGATCAATGAGAATCTTGCATAATTGTTTTTGAACATATGATTGTGTGTCTGGTGATAAAGGAATTCAGCAAATGACATTATTGTTTAGAAGCCAGTAGAGTAATTACATACTAAGTAAAAGCCTGAAGTGTTCAAAGTGCAAAAGAGTGGATGGATAGCATATAAAGAGAGTCCCACGTGGAGGATGATTTAGTTTGCTACATTCAAGTATCTGAAAAGCCAAGGCAAGTTTCTAAACATGAGTAAAGATTTTCCAGTGGCCTTAACCAATCACATAGCCTATTTATCCTGCATCTACATAGACCTACATTTAAGACCTTTATGAGAAGTGAAAAGTCCCATGGGGGCCTATCAAAGAGTGAGACCTAAGGGATGGTTTGAGACAGTTTAATGGCTTAAGACAATACGAGTTTATTATCTCAAATTCCATTGGTCAAGAGTTCAGTCACAGCTTAGCTGGATCCACTGCTCCTGAGTCTTACCAGGCTACAATTCAAATGTTGGCTAGGGTCGCAGTCTTCTCAGAGATGTGAACTGGGAAATATTTCCTTCCAAGTTCATTTCTGCTGTTAGAAGAATATATCTCCATGTGGTTACAGGACTGAAGTCCCATTTTCTTGCTAGCTGTCAGCCAAAGGCCACTTTTTGATCTTAGAGGCTACAGGCTGTTCCTTTGAATGTGGCCCTTTCCATAGGCCCTCTCACAACATGGCAGCTTACTTCTTCAAAGACAGCAATGGAGGGAGTCTCCCAATTCAGTCTGCTAAGGGAATGTTTTACATAACGATATGACATTGGAGTGACAGCCCATCTCCTTTGCCATATTCTATCAGTTAGAAGCAAGTAGTGGGTGGGCTCACACTCAAGAAAATGGGATTACACAGAGGCCTGAGCATAAATAGGTGGGGAATATCTGGGGCCACTTTAGAATCTGTCTTTTACAGCCACAAAGAGGACAAAATTTCTCTCTTGCCTCTTCTAAACCTCCAGTTTTTATCTTATGGGAACTACATATCAAAGAACTCATCACTTCTTGCGCTCTTTCTACTCTTTCTAGAAATCACAGACCTAAATAGGTATGGCCCACCTGTAGCTATGGCATGACATTAGTTTTACCCTAACTTGACCTTATTTCTCCCACTCTTATTATATCTTCCTGATTTTCTCTCTTAGTTTTTATCTTGTGAATTACATACATTATAAAGCTCTATGAATGGCTTCGATTCCTTTTTTTTTTTTTTCTTCTTCCTTTTTTTTGTCTTTTTTCGTGCCCGGCAACGGATCACAACCCTCAGTGTCGCACCCATACCGGACCGGGACCAGCAACGGGATTGCAACACTCGGTGTCGCGCCCGTACCTTGCTCAGCCAGTAAGCAGGAACCGGTCTGTATGTGGGATCCGAACCCTCAGCGGGAGCGCCGCCGTGCTCCCAAGCGGCGCACTGTAGCATGCGCCACCGGGCCGCCCTCGATTCCTTTTTGAAATAAGACAGAAGATAAATATGTACATAAATAAATAATTGAATGAATGTACCAATCAATCCTCCCCAGGAAACCACTTTCAGACTTTTCTGCCTTAAGTTCATACTTATCTCTAAGACTGGTTATTCACGCAAATGACTCAAAACATGTCAGCAAAGCTGGGGTTTTAGAGTCCTTTCCCTATTTTATCCTTTGTTTAGCTTGAAAACAGAACGGAGATTGATTCTGTTCTAAAATTGCTCAATTCAACCTTTTTGTTTTTCTAAATTTCTCACCTGTTGACTGAATTCAACCACCTTCCTACCTCCTGCCACCCCCAAACAATTCTCCTGTCACCAAAGGCTACATACTCTCTCGCCTGATTTTCTAATTTGTACCTACCTCCTAAAGGGAAGGGAAGAACTTAGTTTTCAAAAGGCTATTGCACTGCTCTTTGTAAAACCCCTACATGGAACCACTATAAGTAGTCACTAAATAGCCCATCTCGTTAATTTTTTCTTGATGAGTTGGACCTCACCACTTTAATCTTTTCCCATTCGTCCTGTTCTCTCACTCTTTAATCTTAAGCCAAATCTGCTCTAGAAGGAAATACATAGCCAACATTGGAAAAGGGCTTTTAAATCTTTTATATCACTGGTGAGTCATTTGGCAAAATATTATAATAGCACCTCATTAATTGAATTTTTGTGGTCCTCAGACATGCCAGGCCAGGTCCTGCTCCCAGGCCTTCACACTTACTATTCCTTCCCTCCACCTACAATGCTCTTCCCCAGCATATGTACATGGCATACTGCTCTTCCCTCAGATTTCTACTCTTACACCATCTCATCAAAAAGCCTGTTCTAACCACCCTATCAAAAACATTAAACCTCTTCCCTATTGTATTCCACTTTGTATCCTCCTTATCAGACATTAGTTTTTCTCCAGAAATCCTATTACCATCTTAAGATAACATATATTTAACTATTCAGTTGTGAGTCACCTATCTCTTTGTCTATAATATAAACTCTCTGAGGACAGGGATTTTGTCTTTTTTTCACCATCTAGAACAGTGACTGGCACATAAGAAGACAATAAATATTTGCTGTGCTAAAGGATGGATGAGGGGTAAGCATGAAACAATGAATAAAACAATCCAATTGACATAGGCTATAGAGCCTTAAGCCTGAATAAATCAAGCAGGACCCACTCTTTTAGGTTTCTTGCTTCACTCTCTGGTCTCACATAATATTCTTGTTAGCCACAAGCATGTATTTCTCCACCTTAGCAAGAACTATAGACACTAAAGCAAAGAGGCAAAGCCACTTATAGCAGGTTTCTAAGGTGATGAGTAATCATTAAACACTAACAATGTTCCCAGTGATGTACTAACGACTATAGAAAATACAAAGTAGAAGGCTTAAAATTATGGACTTTGGGAGTCAAAAAGACCTGGGTTCTAATGTCAGATCTGTCATATTCTAGTTGTATGACCTTGGACAATTCTAAGATTCAGTTACATCACCCATAAAATAAGAACAATAATACTTTCTCAGGTTTCTTGTGAAGACTAAATGTAATAATTCATAGGGAGTGTGAGCAAATTTAACAGAGTATTGGCAAATGATAACCAATACTAATATAATACTATGAATGAATGTATTACTATCATTATAAAATTATAGTCAATCTCTGAGACAACTAGGGATCAACACAATAAAGTACTAGACCAAGAACTGGAATGTGTCTTATAGACTCTTTGAAATCTACTGCCACCATCTTCGGGCATATTTTTGTGTTTTTAGTCACATGAACATGGTATAAGAGAAAAAGCAGAGTCGTTGGAGCCAGGAAACTTGGGTTTGAGTGCCAGCTCTATCATTTTCTTCATGGTTGACTTTGGCTGAGATACATTTTCCTCATTTATAAAATGGAAACAATATCTATCCCAAAGGGCTATGATAATGATTAAATGAGATAATACATTATGAAAATTCCCAGCACAGCATAGCACCTTTACCAAGTAGGAATTAAATGTAAGTTGTGTTAAATTATGATTTAATTTCTCTCTCCAGAATATAATGTCCTTTCCCATACCAATACCCTACCCAGAAGTGCTTATCTGTCAATTCTCCTCTATATCTATTTAAATCATATTCATTCTTCAAAGGCAAGTTCAAATTGCGATGCATTGTAGTAGATGCTCTGGTACTCAGCCCAAGACAGAGTATATGTCTGTACAGGCATGTTCTATACAAACCTATGCATGTATATACATGTTTAGAAACTGGTGAAGGGGTCTTCAGTTTATGGGAACAATGATGTCCTTAAATGAATTTGAAATATGGTTCATCAAAGAAAGCAAAAAACATGTAGCCATTATATCCTAACCTGATTGGTGTGGGTGGGTGGGGGGAACTACTAGGGTTTGTAAACAAATCCTTTAATTTGTTCATTTCTGAACAATTTACATGAATGATAAAAAAAAAACAAATGCCTTTACAGAGGTAAATGCAAAGATATTCCACATCTATTCCAAATACTTTAAGAAATTACAATTATTGTGAAAATGTCCATACTACGCAAAGTGATCTAAGATTCAATGCAATCCACATCGAAATACCAATAACATTCTTCACGAAATAGAAAAATCCTAACATTCATATATGGAGGAACAAAAGTCCCCGAATAGCCAAAGCAATCCTGAAGAAAAAAAAAAAAATGATAATAAAGCCGGAGGTATAACACTCCCTGACTTCAAATTATATAACAATTCCGTAGTAACTAAAACAGCATGGTACTGGCATGGTACAACACTCAGGCCAATGGAATGGAATAGAGAACCCAGAAATCAACCTATATACCTATAATCAACTGATATTTGTCAAAGGCAATGAGAATATATATTGGGGAAAAGACGGCCTCTTCAATAAATGTTGCTGGGAAAATTGGACATCCTTACATAGAACTACGAAACTAGATCTGTAACTCTGCCATACAAAATCAATTCAAAATGGATTAAAAACATAAATATAAAACCTAAAACTATAAAATTCACAAAAGAAAACATATGGGAAACACTTCAGGACATAGGACTGGGCAAAGACCTTATAAATAAGACTGCCAAAGCACAGGCAACAAAAAGAAAATCAAACAAATGGGATTATATCAAACCAAAAGCTTCTGCACAGCAAAAGAAAAAAATAACAGAGGGAAAAGAAAACCTACAGAAAATGGGAGAAAACATTTGCAAACCATATATCCAACAAGGGATTAATATCCAGAATATATAAGGAACTCAAACAAATCAACAGTAAGAAAACAAGTAACCAAATTAAAAAATGGGCAAAGGATCTGAACAGACATTTTCAAAGGAATATATACAAATGGCCAACAGACAGATGAAAAAATTCTCAACATCACTCAGCATCCGAGAAATGCAAATTGAAACCACTTTGAGATATCATATTCCTCCAGTTAGACTGGCTATTATAAAAAAGATGGAGAATAAAAAAAATGCGGGAAGGATGTGGAGAAAGGAGAACCCTCCTACACTGTTGGTAGGACTGTGAATTAGTGCAGCCATTATGGCAAACAGAATGGAGATATCTCAAACAAGTACAGATAGAACTGCCATACAATCCAGCAATCTCACTGCTGGGTATATCCCCAAAGGAATGAAGGTCATCATGTCAAAGGGATACCTGCACTCCTATGTTTATTACAGCTCTAGTTACAGTAGCAAGAGTTGGAACCAACCTAAAGTTCCATTGACAGAGGACTCGATAAGAAAAATGTGGTATATATACTCAATGGAATACTATTCTAATTTCCACCATAAAAAAGAATGAAATTCTGCAATTATCAGCAACATGGATGAACCTAGAGAAAATTATGTTAAGTGAAATAAGCCAGACACAGAAAGAGAAATACCTCATTCCCTCACTCATAAGTGAGGGCTAGAAAGAAGGAAGGAAGGGAGGGAAGAAGAAAGGAAGGAAGAAAAGAAAAGAAAGAAACAATCACAATAATTCATTGAATTTTCAAAAAAAAATAGAACAGAACTGTGGTTATTAGAAGTGGGAAAGGGGAAAGGAGATAGGGGCATGGGGTTGGGGAGAAATTATTTAAGGATCACAAATATTGATTATGTTTAATAAACATGAGTATACTAATTATCCTGATTTGATCATCATATATTGTGCAAATGTTTTGATATTCAAATCTGCACACCATAAATACATCTAATCATTTATGTTTCAATAAAAAAACTGGCAAAACAAGAAATAACAATTATTGCAATTAAGACATAAACTATGTCCGATAATATTAAAAAGTATATTTTTTCTCCATAAGTACTCTATTGAAATTAATTTAATTTAAATGATATGAAACTATTATTATGATGATAATTATAATAATTATAGCTAACAATTACTGAATATTTACTATTTCCCAGACACTTAAGTGCATTACATTATAACAACAAAAATAATAGTACCTACACTCTATGGAATATTCTCTGCCATGTACTGTTTTAAGTACACTAAATGTAATGTCTCATCTAATCCTCACCATAATCTCCTGATGTCGGTACAACATGATTTCCTCTTTATAGACAGAAAAAGCAAGGCTCAGAGAGGTGAAATAACCGTCACAGAATCACATAGCTTGAATAGTTAAGTCAGGATTCAAACCCAGGTTTTTCTGACTCCCCAACTATGGTATTAGCATATATATGGCCATTTAGTGATACAAACAAACATCAATTTTAGAGTCTTTATATTGTGGCTGAGGATGCCAAAATGCATATTTTTCTCAGTTATTTCATTCTTTCAACTAATATTTATTTAGAGCCTACCATGATCCAGATAATAATTCTGGGGTTATAGTGGCAAAGACATTCTTGAATCCTCCTTCCTTTCCTTCATCCATATTATCCAATCCATTGTCAAGGCCTTTTGGGTTTGATATGACATCATAGATGTCGGAGAGAAGAGCACCAACTTACACTGGAAGGTCAGAATACTTCTCACAGGATGGGGACTGAAGCTTGTCAAAATTTTCACTACTTGGCTGGCACCATGGCTCACTCGGGAGAGTGCGGCGCTGGGAGCGAGGCGGTGCTGGAGCACCGAGGCCGTGGGTTCAGATACTATATAGGGATGGCTGGTGCACTCGCTGGCTGAGTGCGGTGCGGGCGACACCAAGCCTAGGGTTGCAATCCCCTTACCAGTCACAAAAAAAGACAAAAAAAAAAAAAATTCACTACTGAGGCTAAAATGTCTTTGGCACTGTCCTCTGTCATGTACAATGGGCTGTCATTCAGATTCGTTACTTAAAAGTGAAATAGTATTCTCATCATCCTGTTTCAGTTTGCTCTGGACTCAACAAAAACAAATGGTATGAGCAGGGAGAGCCCTTGTAAGCAAGAGGAGTGAGCCAGGCTTAAGGCACATCCTGTAAAATAAATATCACAAGTGATAATGTTTTGCTCACTTTTTACAAAGAACATTATTTGTTTCCACTGAGTCAATTGAAAACAAAAAAAATAAGACAAGCTTTCTGCCTTATGGGTTATTTTGTAGAACAATTCAGGAATTATGATACCTACAATGAGGCATGAGACTGAGGTTAGAGGCCATTATGTGTGATATGAAGTATCTATGACTGATGCCATCTCAGTATGCTCTGGATGTTGAAAGAAAATCAATTAACAGGAAATTAAATATTACTTTCTAAGTAGATAAAATCATCACAAAAATCTGAACTGACTTTTGTATGGTTAAAGTAAAATATTTGGTTTCAACATAAAGCTGTCATCTTAACCGTAACTTATTGGAAACTCCAGCCTGAGTTCAGTCCTTAAGAAAGAAACAAAACACATGCACACATACACACACACACACACACACACACACACACACACACACAAATGAAGGCTTAGGCATCATAGGCACTTTAAGATTTTTACACTTTTTGAGACAGAGTACGCCCAGGGTCCTAGGCAGGAGCTGAGAGCTGTCCCATCATCTGGGAAGCATCCAAGAAACACAGCATGCCTGGGATCCTAGCCAGCAGCTGATGGCTGCCCCCCTCCACCAAGAAGAAGACAAGAAACAGAGCATGCCAGAGATCCTAGGCATGGGGCTGAGGGCCACCACCTCCATTCAGAAGCAGGCAAGAAATACAGCTCACCAGGGGTCCTTGACAGGAGCTGAGGGCAGCATCCCCCACCAAGAAGCAGGCAATGGGCACACTAAAAACACCACTTCCATGTGGGTGTCCCGCCAGAGCCACAATCACAGCCATGGCTGCCACAAAAGCTGCTTGACACCACAGCATTAGCCACAGCCACCATGCAGGTGGTCCACCAGACACTCAACTGCATTGACACAAGGAAAGTCACCAGCAGAGACCAAAAAAAGAAGAGGACACCTCTCTCCTCAATGCCTACTCCAGAGTAATAGAAGAAGCAACTGCTCTACCAGATGATCAGACATCAACATAGAGATACTAGAAATATGAATAAACAAGAAAATATGACACCACCAGGAGAACACATCAATTCTCAAATACTGGATCCTATAAAACAGGAAACCCTTGAAATGACCGGAAAAGAATTCCAAGCAACAATTTTAAGGAAATCACTAAGATACAACAACACTCAGATAACACAATGAAATGAGAAAAAAAAAAAATCAAGGCTATGAAAGAGGAAGTTTACAAGAAGATTAAAAGGACACTGGTGGGTGGGAGGGGGGAGAGGGAGGAGGGAGGGGGTTTCAGTAATGGGCCTCAATAATCAACCTCATTGTATATCGATAAAATAAAATTTTAAATAAAAAGACTTTAAAAAAGAATGCAGCAGAACTCATGGAACTGAATGATTCACTCAATGAAATGAAAAACACACATGATAGATCAAGCAGCAGGCTAGAACAAACAGAAGAAAGAATTTCTGATCTTGAAGATAGACTTTTAGAAATAACCCAGGTGGAGAAAAAAAAAAAAAGGAAAAAGAATTAAAAAATGATGAAAATCTAAGAGAGCTAGCAGATAACCTTAAGCACACAAGCTTTTGATTGATGGGTATGCCAGAAGAGGAGAAGAAAAGAAAAGGCATGGAAAACCTACTCAAGGAAATAACAGAAAATTTCCCAGGTATAGGGAGAGACATGAGCTTTCAGATCCAGGAGGCTCAAATGTCCCCAAACAGTCAACCCAAAATGATTCTCTCTAACTCACATTACAGTCAAACTGGAGAAGATCAAAGATAAAGAGAGAATTTTAAAAGAAGCAAGAGAAAACCATTAAGTCACCTATAAGGGAACACCTATCAGATTAACAGTAGACTTCTCAACAGAAACTCTATGGGCCAGGAGAGAATGGGATGATATATTCAACATACTAAAAGAAAAAACTGCCAGCCAAGAATACTATACCCAGGAAGGCCATCTTTCATAAATGAGGGAGAAATAGTGTATTTTCCAGACAAACAAAAACTGTGGATTTCACCACCACATGACCAACCCTGCAAGATATCCTCAAGGTAGTGCTGCATCTGGAATTTGATGCTGGTGAGGTTGTGGAGAAAAAGGAACTCTCATACATTGTTGGTGGGACTGCAAAATGGTGCAGCCTCTATGGAAAATGGTATGGAGGTTCCGCAAACAATTGCAGATAAATCTACCATATCATCCAGCTATCCCACTGTAGGGAATATACCTAGAGGAATGGACATCATCAAGTTGAAGGTACACCTGTTCCCCAATGTTCATTGCAGCACTCTTTACAATAGCCAAGAGTTGGAACCAGCCCAAATGTGTCCATCACCAGATGAGTGGATATGGAAAATGTGATATATCTACACAATGGAATACTACTCTGCTATAAGAAAGAATGAAATACTACCATTTGCAGCAACATGGATGGACTTAGAAAAAATTATATTAAGTGAAATAAGTCAGGCACAGAAAGAGAAATACCACATGTTCTCACTTATTTGTGAGAGATATAAATAAATAAATATACAAACAAATGGGGGGTGGGGTGGGGAAGAAGACACAACAATCACAACAATTCCTTGAACTTGTTAAGACAAGTGAACAGATATGATGTTGATGGGTGGGAAGGGAAGAGAAAGGGGGGAAAGAGGAATCGGTAAAGGGACATGAGAATCAACTACATTGTATATTGGTAAATTAAAATTTAAAAAAATGATAATCACTATCACAAATACAGAAGAAAGAACAAAACCCACTGGTAGAACAAAAATGCAAAAAAGAAAGAGAAAGAAACTAAATGTAGAAAAGAAATTTACCACCACAAAAATCATAATGACAATGTAATAATGTCCCTGCTTCATTTCTGATTTTAGCAATTCTGTTCTTCTCTCCTTTTTTCTTGGTTAATCCAGATAAAGGTTTGCAAATTTTGTTGATCTTTTCAAAGGATCAACTTTCGGTTTTGTTGATTTTCTGTATTGTTTTTAAATCCCTATTTCATACATTTCTATTGTAATCTTTCTTATTTCCTACATATATTTGCTTTTGGTTTAGTTTGCTCTTCTTTTTCTATTTTCTTAAGACAGAAGTTTATATTACAGATGTACAAAGAATCTCTCAGTATTATTTCTTCCAATTGCATGTGAATCTACAATTATTTCAAAAAATACTTTAATTAAAATATTTTTAAAGACGTTTTTACAATTTTTAATTACTTAAGATGCAGAAAAATCCCTATTTTTAAAAAATCATATTTTATCTTGATGAAGCTACAGAGTATTTCCCAACTTAAACCAGGTAAAGTAGAAAGGTTTTTTGGTGGAGGGGAACCTGAAATGCCAGATTATAAACAATCAATGCTAGTATCAGCTTAAAATCTTTAGATTGTATAGCCTATTTCGTTGTACTGCATCCTAGGTTTATTAAAATTATGCACTATAATTCTTACCTCTGGCTGTATCCCATTTCCTGGCCCCTCATGAAAAAATAGGTTAATGATGTATTTACCAAATATTTACCAGCAGCTTATAATATGTATGGTGCTTTAAAAAGGTATAAAAGATTGCTTTTGACTTAAATAAATTTATAATCAAATTAAGGAAATAACACAGATATTCAAGTCTCAATTGTGTAAAATAAATGTACCATGAGACTTTTATTCATAAATCATGCATTTATTGAGTGCCTACTATATGCTAGAGTTAAGAACTAGAATACAACTGTGAGCATGATAGATATGATCCATGACCTCATGGTTCAGTCTAGTTAGTAAAGAAATCAATTAAACAAGCAATTATAACATAATGTTGTGAGGGCTATGGTAAGGGAAAGGTATCCTGCCATGGGGCACCAAATCAAAACGTAGGACCTTAAGAAATGGTTCCTAGAGGAAGAGTGTTTCTGGCAGTATAAATAGCATGTAAGTGAAGATTGAGAGTGGTGAGAGGCAATTAAAGTTGGCAAGCAAGGGCATCAATAGTGAGAAAGATACATTCAAGGAATTGAAAGTCCAGTAGGGCTAAAGCAGAGTGTTCAAAGAAAAGAATAGCAAGAGATGAGGCTAGAGAAGTTGGCGTGGGCAGCACATATCTTTTGAAACATGTTCAAGGTCCTAGGCTTCATTTTGAAGACTGTGGAAAACTGCAGGAATTTTTAAGGAGAGGTATCAGACCTAAAAGTGGATGCTATATAAAGAATAGATTGTAAGATAAAACAAGGAGGCAGGGTGATCTGTGCAGTAGTTCATTGAAAGAATTAGAATGGATATATGCAGGATGAATTTCAGAGGTAAAGATGACAGGGCTTCATGATTAATTAGATATTGGTGTAGGGAGTGGTAAGGGATGACTTTGAGGTCTCCAGTGTGAGCAACTGAGTCGATGATGATGCCATTTACTGAGATGGAGAACATAGTAGGGGGTATAAGCTATAGATGATGACAGCCTGGACAAGATATGATACGTTGATAATTAGTATAAATTTATAGGAGGACAGGAAAGAGAAGGATTCCTTCTGACACTGAGATATTGAAAAATAGGCAGTACTTGAACTGGGTAGAATTTTAGTAGAATAGGTAAGGTAGTAAAAGAGTGCAAGGCACATTCAAGGAATGGAAAATGATCATGACTGTTTAGAACACAGTGTTTCTTTTAGGGTATCCTGATAATAAAATGTAAAGGTACCTTGAGATTTAAATACAAAGGGCTTTGAATATCCTGATAAAGAGTTGAGGCTAACAACAGGGTTTGTGATCTAGCATAGTCACTATTAGTCTGGTCTTAGGTAAGTCACTTAATCCTTCTTTCCTTAATTTTCTTATTTATGAAATGAGTGGCTCCCAGACTTTCAGATTTCATGGATCAGTAAAAATTAAAAAATGGAGGGACATGAAGCAACAAATGGTTGCCGACATCACATTGTACATGTGTACTGAAACTGCAGTTCATCTCTGTACCCCACAAATATGTATGATCAATATGTTTCAATAAAAATAAGTAATAAAGTAATAACAATAAACAAGAAAACTACCATCTATTAACATTGTCACTTCATAAAATATAGGATATTTCAATACAAAAATGCAAGATACTTTCAAATATTTTTTAAGTGGATAAATTTAGTTTTATGGAATGCTCAGTTCATTGTCCTTATTTTTCTCTTTCCACTAAGAACTGGTGGAAACTTCTGGCACTGGTCCAGAGACCAGAGTTTGGCAACCACTGATTTGTTCTCCAGGATTAACTTCCAACGCTGATATTGTAGGATTTCCATTATTCCTAGGAGTCTGTTTATCAAGCAGTAGGAAGCCATTAAAGGTTTTGGGGCAGTGAAATTATACCATCAAAGTTACATTTTAGAAAGTTATATGGGAGGTCTTGGAAGAAGAAAAGCAAGCAGTCCAATTATGTGGCTATCACCAAAGTTGAAGCATGAACTAACAAAGGCATAAACTAGGGCACTGACAATAGGAATAGAAAATTAGTATAAATGTGTCCAGTGCCATATATTCTGGTAGGGCTGATAGCATGCTATGTAAATCGTACCACAATTGGAAGGGCTGGCTTCTTTAGCCAAGGCCCTGCTTGACCTCAGAAGGTCCATTTGTACTATCCCTTCATCTAGGAGAATTTTCAGGAAGTTGACTCAACCCCCCCCCCTTTTTTTTTTCTGGCTCAACATATCTAAACCATAATTTCAAATGTCTCTGGGAGGAAGACAGTATATTAGTCATATTGTGCTGAAGAGACTAAGGAATCAATTGCTTGAATGGGATGAATCACAAAGAGGAAGCATATGCTAATGAGCTTGTTAAAATCAGTGCTTGGAGAGGTCACAAATGAAAAACAGTCCTGTCATGCCATAAAATCAAAGTCCTAAGACTCAAACAGAAAATCAGAGAAAATAGCCCATTTTATATCCTGAGCTATTTTTGCTCCAATGCTTTCCAAAGAAAATTACAAACTAGAAAGAGTGGGTCATCATACGAAATTTGTGAAGAGCTCCTATTCTCTAACACTGTTGGGTTAAATTCTCATGCCTCTACACTTATGGGAGTTGCTAGATTCTAAGGTTTTAGAGAAAAAAAGTTTATACATTTTTAAAACCTCATGATATTCAAAAGAAGTTGTCTTTTTTTAATTTTAACTTGTTCAAGGAGGAAAACCACAGGACAGCTATAGACCTTACAAGGTCTGGGATTTAGAAGGTACTGGGACCTAAAGTGTCAAAACTGGAAATCAGAATTTCTAACTGGATCACCATTTGGAACCAGTGATCCCACTACTGGGTATATTACCCAAAGGAATGGGAACATTTCTCCTTTAGTTTTGATGAGGCTGGTTCAAAGCTTTCAAACCAGAGAGCTGTGGACCACTGCATGTTACAAATGGGTTACACATGGCTGAGATATTGATCTCCTCAGTCCTCAAGTGGTCAGAGCCTCCTCCCTTTTCTCCAGTTTGCTGGGCGGATATTTATAATATTCAGTATGCACAATTGCATGAAAAAGTTGGCAGGCTTCTTGGAGCCCTGAGATGGGACCTGGAGGTTAGTTAACATTATGCTAATAAAGACA
Organism: Galeopterus variegatus; assembly: GCF_000696425.1. Lineage (NCBI taxonomy): Eukaryota > Metazoa > Chordata > Mammalia > Dermoptera > Cynocephalidae > Galeopterus > Galeopterus variegatus. The sequence continues at coordinate 222,520 of NW_007726610.1, forward strand.
CATGGGAGTCTTTATAAACATAGCAATAATAATAGCTTAGACTTAAACAGTGTTTACCATGTGCTAGAGAGTGTTCTAAGTATATTTTATTTAACCTATTTAATCCCACAACAACCCTATGAACCAGTGACTATTAATGTCCTCATTTTATAAATGGAGGAAAATGGAAAGGTTAATGTCCTCAGTAAGCTGGTAACTGGGAGAACTGAGATTCCAATCCAGGGTGTTTAGCGCCAGAGTCCTAATTTCAACCACCTTTTATACAAATATTTAAAGGAAAGACTCTGGTAGGAGACCACTGATCTAGCACTACAAATTGGCAGATGAGCACTGGGAGCCAAAAGCATGGAAAAGTTGTTAGTCCAAAGACACACTAAGTACCAGAACTGGCTGTCAAAGAGTTGCTGGTTTATAATAAGGTAAATAGAGGATAGGATTTAGGTTCAGAAATTAAGGGAAAAACGGGGAACACTGAAAATCAAAAGGAGAGTTCAAGATGTAAACCAAACACCAAAGTTGCCAGATAAAACCAGAGTCAAGCTAATGAAGAACAATAGGTATGTGAATGGTAAAATGGTTATATTAATGGAAGTTATTAAGCCAAAGAATAACTAGAGTAGTAATTCTCAATCTGGGAGCTCTTTGCCGCCACCCCCTTCCCCACTGCTGAGAATATAACGAAACATCTTGGGACATTTTTGATTGCACAACTTGGTGGGGGAGAGTTATGTGTACCACTGGTATTTAGTGGGTAGGAGCCAGAGATGCTGCTAAACATCCTACCATGCACAGGACACCCTCTTCCTACCCCAACAATTATCTGGCCCAAAATGTCAAGAGTGCTGCTATTGAGAAACTGGCCTAGAAGCTTGACTTATGGCTAACCTCGATCAGACAGCCTTTACAGTTGATTTTGGCCTAGGACAATGATGATGATAATGATGATGATGATATATGAATTACAATACCCCAACAAATAATAAAAACAGAATTTATTATTTTTGAGTTTTTACTAGACACTCTACAAAGCTCTTTATTATATTATCTTACTTAATCCTCAAAACAAAAATAAATGTTTTGAATGTGCTATTATTAGTCCCACTTTACACACATGGAAAATGAGGCTCAGAGTAGTTAATTTCCTTGCATAGGATCACATAACTAGTAAGTGATCTAATCAGGATTCAAACCCAAGTTTGTCTGACCCCAGAGACCTTTATTTCTATATTATGTGTGCAATTGGCTAAGGGTTTACACTTGGTTTGAGAGTCAGAAGAATTGAAGACAAAGTGAAATCCTTTCAAGGTACTTAGGTGTGGAGTGGGGTTGGGGAGGGTGCTATGAAGGAGAGTTTGATGAAAAAAAAAACACTGATATAAATCAATGAATTTTCAAAGAGACTTTACATCACTCAACAAGCAGGACTGAATGCCATTTTGTGAAAGGCACCATTGGGAAACAGTTTGTTTCAAACTCAATTCCATATTCACATTCATTCTGGACTTGGCAGCTAGCCTTTTTTCTCACCAAGGACAACCTGTGCATTATCTCTGCTAAAAGTTTAAAATTGCCCCTTTCGACAATTCTACCTGAAGAAAAATAGCTACATTTACTATTCTTTCCAATGCTAAATTATTATACAAAAAATATTTTTTTAAAAACCTGCCTTTAAACTAGAGTAGCCCCCCTTATACTTGAGCTACTTATGATATCCAGAGGCCAGACTGCATCTTGGAAATATAACAGCTCCATTCAGTGAAATCCAGCTCTACGCCAGCTACTATGTGACACTGGTGTTAGTCCTGTCCCCCAAAACCAGCATTACAAAGGCCTTATAGTCTTTCTCAGGGCCTTTCAAGTCATATCCTATTTTCTTGCTGTCACAAAATGAAGCCACAGTCAGTATATCTACTTCCCCATTTGGCAGAAGGCTCTCTGGTAACAATAAAAATGAAGGTACTTTATTTTCTGATAGATTTTAAAACTTATTCATAGGCAGAGCTTTTGTTTCCTCATGGGTTATACTAGCACAGGGAAGTGAGTATCTGAACACTCCAGCAGTTTTCCTTTTTCTTATTTTTATAACCAAAAAATATATTTATATATATCACTGCTCATAGAAATTGAAAGTGAAATACCTGCAGTTTGTCCACTGCACTGTGTGTTTAAAGCTCCCAATATTACCCAACTCTTTTCATTTCATTTTCTTTTCCTGGGATACAGAAACATTGACTCTTGGCTTATGAGTTATTAAACTGAATTTTCTAATACAATCAGAGTTTATTAGGCCTAAGTGAGAGGCAGCTAGTTCAAAAGGCTTATAGGCTTTATGTTCAGTGGTTTCTGCTTAAGATAAAGCCTGTGTGTGTGCGTGTTTTAAAACTTACAGCACTACATAAGTAAGGGATAGTTTAAGAAAAGCTTAGAGTAGGCTTGAAGATACTAAGTACACTCCTGGCCTTAATGATCCACCTAATAACTTCCTGTCTGAAGCTTGCCACCAGGGTGACAGCAGATATTCCCTGAACTTTGAATGCCTTCTTCTTACACTATTGATGTGATTTTCATGTTCCCTGGAATAGAAATGCAGACAAAAGTGGCTTAAGTCCATGTCTGTGCTCATGCCATTATCAGCATACACAGGTGGTTGATGTCTCTTAATTTGAGAGTTAAGGGAGCAGGCAAGTTAAATTCCCACTGCCTCCTGAGGATACATTTTGTGGTATATCCACGGGCTTGAAAAGAAGATGGTAACATCCGTAGGAATGAGGAACAACACAGTGTTTGGTGAATGGTTTAAAATGCCATTATCATGATCAGAGAAAGAAGATTCTAATTGGAAAATACTGATTTGGTGTCCATTTCACACGTTCTATAGAGTCTTTGAAATGAAAAAAAAAAGCAATTTCTAGATAACTAGATAACTAAATGAATATTTACTTTTCTTTCTTCAAATTGTTAAAATATCAGAAACCTAAAAAATACTTCCATGGATCCAAGAAGGATTGGAAGGCCTCATGTTAAGAAGACCTCACCCCTGTGATATAGTAGAAATACGTTATGACTTACATATATTAAAATCCTGAGCTTAACTAACAAAGAGATAAAATAGTGATTATTTACTGCATGAAGTAATCTTTCTGATGATCCTTCACACAGTGAGCTTCTCTAGTATAATTACTTATTTATATATTGTTGTTGGGAAATAAAAAGTTACAAATAGATAATTGAGTAGGCATCTGGTAAATTATTTTTAAATGGAGGTGATTATGATAAAAGGCATCAATTTCTTATATCCATTCAAGAATTTATAGATTATTCTCCAGAATTAAATGTGGGTCTTTAGGTAGATTACTCATCCTGAAATTATTAAAAAAAATAAAACTCAGTTCTCATTTTTGTGTTTACTGATAGGTAGGCATTCTGCCTCCAGATCCTGTGCTCTAAGTCACTATGTTCTATTCTGTTTTTGTCATATTATCATTTGTTAATTTACAATGGAATACATATTCACTGTGGAAAATTTCAACAATAAAAAAAGTAAAAAGGAAAGAGAACTATTTATTTGCAAACTCATCAGCAGAAATAATTACTGTTAAATTTTAAATACATATGTATCTTTCCAGACACACACATATACATGCTTTCTGCAAAACCAAAATCAAACTGTAATATCATTTTATAAAAGAACTATACTCTTTCACCCAATGGTTTGATTTGTGGGTGTCTGTATTACAAAAAAAATCCAATTATGGAAAAATAACTATGTAGGTTCATGCCCACCCAATAGTTATGTACAATGGTCCAAACTGGAAAAAATCCAAGTGTCCATCATGGTACATGTATTCAATGGACCCTTATATAGCTATTAAAAATCACGATCATGAGAATTTTACAACAGTTTGGGAAATGCTTAAATACAATATTAAGTTTTAAAAAGCAGTTATTAGTCTGTTTTTGTGTTGCTACAACAGAATACCTTAGACTGGGTAATTCATAAAGAACAGAGGTTTATTTGGCTTATGATTCTGGGACAGCTGCATCTGGTACAGGCCTCAGGCTGCTTCTACTCATGGTGGAAAGCAACAGGGAGCCATCAGATACAAGCAGATCACTTGGTGAAAGGAAGCGAGAGAGAGAGGAGGTGCCAGGGTCTTTTAAACAACCAGCTCTCGTGGGAACTAATAGAGCGAGAACTCACTCACTAACCCCTCTCCTGTAGGGAGAGCACTAATCCATTCATGAGGGATCCATCCCCATGACTCAAATAGCTTCCAACACTGTCACATTGGGAATAAGAATTCCACATGAGTTTTGGTGGAGACAACACGTCTAAACTCTATCAAGAAGTATACAAAATTGTAAGGACAGTGTGATTACAATGATGTAACCTTTATAAATAGGAAAAGAGACTGAGATGAAATATGCCACAAATGTTAATAGATGTTTTATAAGAATAGTGGCTTTGGGGTAAATCTTTCTAAATTCATTCTATATTTTACAAATACTTGCAATACAGCTTTTCTAACTGTTTTCATTTAAAAGACAAACAAAAAAGAACATAGTGTGAAGAACATATTACCTACATATAAATCTAGCCTTGCCTTGCTTGATGGAGAGTCAGAAATTCTCTAGCTATGTCTAATGATTTTTCAGAGGACAACTGGCCCTTCCAAGGACTATGCCTCTTCAACATAGCTACCCAACCAACCTCGTATAGAACATTTTCTATTTTTGAGGATTTCTCATTTTTATTTTAAAGAGTAGCTATGTCAGATCTATTGTCTAGGTCTCAGAAAGCAGCCAATTGCTATACTTTCCTGCTTTCCTCTTAGGATGAAACATGATATATGAGACCGTGGAAGGACAGAAATGAAGTCTTCCTCATTGTGGAGTAGAAATTTTCAAAATGTATCCCCAAAGTAATATAGTGTCAGACCAAACTGCCAGAGCCTCCTGATTTAAATTTAATTGCAACATACTACTTATTTCTCTTTAAATCAATCAATAAACGGCATATGTCTTAATTGGAATTAAATAAATAAGAAACAGGATTAATCTTACTAAAGAGTTGATATTTTCAACATTTTGTCCCAGAAAGTTATATCCTGTTTTGACTGCTGGCTCAGTTCCATAAATGCAGCTGGTTTGTCTGGTTCACTAATGGTTAAAACAGAACAGTCTGAGTTTGTTCTGAGGTTATATTTTCCATCCCATTTTACTCTGCTCTAAGAAATTACCAAACGATCGTCCCCTCTCCTCAGCAAAAGCCTTTGGGAACAATTGTACTAGATGTGGCTAAAAGCATGAGCAGGACTTTCTTGTTGAAAGTTGTGAAAAAAAATGGGTGAGAAAAGCACGGGTAATGAGGGGGAAAAAATCAGATAATTAAAAACATTTGTAATGAAATATTTCAGTATAGGCCTCTCTATGAAATTACTGAATTACATTTTCTGCCTGCAAGATGGAGATAACAGTTCTTAACATTTGTCACTTGGCTAGTGGGAGATCTCATAAAGTTATATAATAAAGGCTTTTGATTTATACATAAACCAAAGTAGTAAAGTAATACCTTGTTTACAGGCCAGTTGGAGATTAAAGGTTAGTTTAAGATGTCATTTAATTAAGAGTTATTTCAGGTAACTTTCTAGGTGATTTCTCTCCTTTGCCTTTTTTTGTCCTCACTGGAAATATCTGGATGAATAAGAAGGTGGGTAAACAATCATACCGATTTTAAATAGTTCTGTGTAATTACTTTCAAAACAATCCTCAGTACAGGACAAAACAAACAACAAAACTGAATTTGCAAGTGTGTAAGAGGGAATTAGAATAAATTACATCTGTTGGATCAGGGGAATTCTTCTTACAATATATTCTTTACCTAGGCTGGCAGAAAGTAAAGCCTTGAAAGTGTGTATAAACAAGTATTTGTAATTTCTTTCAAGAAGGAGGTTATACTGTAAACAGGAAAATACTCAAACATCCATAAATTCTTCAGAGTACAAGAAAGTCCATATTGAAATGCCTGGATGTGATGTGTAGTCCTAACCTGTGCCTGGCTTTCTCTAACTTCAGTCAGTTAAGTTACTTTCATAGGCAATGCAATTAATGTAAAGTAAAAATCATTTATTCATTCAACAATAATTTATTGACCACATAGTATATGCCAGGCAGCAACTATTCTAGGCACTGGGAGTAAGTGAGTAAATAAAAGAGACAAAAATTAATTCTTACATTCTAGTGAGGGAAGACATACAATAAATAAAAAGCCAAATTAATAAGTAAATTTTAGAGAATGTTAGAAAGTAACAAATAGTATGGAGAAAAGAAAAACCTAGATGAGGGTATGGTGGATCAAGGCTATGGAGAGGTGAAAGTGGGGTGAAGCCAAATTGAATATTGAACAGGCCGATCAGGATAGGCTTGTTGAGAATGTGATTTTATTAGTCCATTTCTGTTTCATATAACAACATATTGGAAGTGGGTACTCTGTAAGAAAAGAAAATTTATTGCTTACAGTTTCTGAGTCTGGGAGGTCCAAAGTCCAGGGAACCCATTTGTTGAAGGCCTTCCTTGGTGGTAGCTTCAGTGACAGATGGTAGCACATTGCAAGATGGTGAAAGCAGAGAAAGAGAGACTCTCAGGTGCTCTCCTTTTAAAGCCCTCAGAACCATGCCCATGACCACCATTATTAATCCATTCATTATTCCATGGTCCTCACAATCTAATCTGATTGAAAGGTCCCAACTTTCAATTACCATAACAGGATTTCCCACCCTCTTAACACTGTCACGGTGAGCAACAAGACTCTAATACATGAAACTTGGGGGACAAAATTCAATCCATACCAATGATATTGGATCAAAGACCTGAAGGAGATGAGGGAGTGAAGCAAGCAGATATTAAAGTGGAAGAGCACTGCAGAAGAAGAAATGCCCCAGCCTAATGCTGAGGTGTTTTCTGGGTGTTCAAGGAGCAGCAAGGTGGCCAGTGGGGCTGAAATGAAGGGAGTGAAGGAGAGAGGAACAGGAGATGAAGTCACAGGGGAATTATTAGTATTCCAGATGTATATGGTCTTATGTGCCATCATAGGGGCCTCAGTTTTTATTCTAAGTATAGCAGGGAGACCATTCAGGAGACTTTTGTGGTAAATCAGGCAAGAGGTAATGGTGGCTCAGACCAGGAAGGGAGCAGTGAGAGTGAGGAGTCTGCAGATCCTAGAAATATTTTGAAGTTAGAGCCAAGATGATTTCCTCATTGGTTGTTCTGTATGAGAGAAGGAGAAGGAGTCAAAGAGGACTCCAAGGTTTTTGGTCAGATCAACTGAAGGATAACAGGAATTAAATCTTGAAAAATGTTACATTTCAAATGTTTATTACTTCCATATGCAGGTGTGAAGTTGGCAGTTGAATAGATACAGATATCAATCTGAGAGTCATCAGCATATAAAAATTACTAAAGGAGCAAATATAGACAGAAAAGAAAGGCAAATCCAAGGACTAATCTGGGCAGTCTAATATTTAGAGGTTGGAGAGAAAAGGAAGAACTAATTAGGAAGTCTAAGTAAGGAGCAGCAGACGGAGTAATGTACAGTGATCTCTCTCCCTCCCTCCCCACCCCCATGTGTGTGC
>NW_007726610.1:230435-258625 GCF_000696425.1 Galeopterus variegatus
TGGTGGGTGTGTGTGTGGGGGTGGGGGGGGTGTTGATAGAGTGTGGTTAGAAGATGAGACAGGTTGAGGAGCAGTCCACCCTAGCAGTGGGGGATTCTTCTTTTCATTACTGGCATTGTTTAGAATTACTGACGCATGGCGATACTAAAATAAACACCAACTTTTAGTCATAAGTCTTGTTTTTATACCTCTACAAGCAAAGCACTCCTTTATTGCCTGCACCAACAGTGGACTGCTTCCTTGGGCCCAGCCTCAGCATGCCACTGAGCATGTGTTGCACACTCTGTTTCATATTTAAAATATGAAAGAAATTAAATGACCTGGTTTTCGTTCTGAGTGTATTCTCCACCATTTTTGCATCTGACTGTTATCTGCCTTGGTTTCTCTTAATTCTAATTAGAAGCTTCCCTCACCATATTTCCTTTGCACTTCTGAGCAGATAGGTGGTTTCACAGATGACCTAACTACCTTGTGCCAAGCCTGGTATAAGCATAAGGGCCTTAAGTATAACACTGGAATGTGTTTAGAAAAAACAGGGGTTTTTATTTTTTTAATGATATACTTCTTTTTGATGTTTTAGTTTAAAATGTGTCTCCCCTTATCTTCATATACACTGTCCTTATATCTCTCCAACATTCCCACCAGCTTCCCATCTTTACTTTCTTTCCAAATGTTTCATATGTTATTCATTACAGCATTCTGATAATATATCTGCTGAGGGAGTTCCAACAGCTAACATCTAAGTTTAGCTGTTTATTTGGAAGATATATTAATAAATAATTTTCTATATGTTTTGGGGAGCTCATAGAATTTTCAGTAAGGAATCAACAGTGCAGATGACAGAATACAGCATCCAAGAGAAACTACCAAGAATAATACTACCCTTCTGAGTCAAACAACTGGAATCTGCCCTGGCAGTGGTGGGCTAGATACCAGTACAACCTCCCAGTGGGGGCCACATGTCAAACAGTTTGCTGTGCTGCAGTTTTAAATGAACAGGTAGTTAAACTGCTTCAGAAAATCAGCTGTAGGGGTGAGTTGAGGTCTGCAAAAGATGCTGAGGGAGAAAAAAGAAAACAACAATAAGGATGTAAAAGGTCATTTTTCAGAAGCCTAACTCTTTTCAAATGCAGTATTGCTGGCCCCAGCTAGAGCAGGGCAGTTGCAATTTGACTCCCGTTGGCTTCACCATAGCACTAGTTTGTCTGCAATGCTATGATAATGGAATTGAAGGCACTTTCAAAAATAACAGCACCACAGGTTCTGGGGAGGAGGGCATGGTAGAAGAGTGACAGGCAGAAAGCAGGGATAATCTGTGTCTGAGCCCAGACAAACGTTTGGGCTCCAAGGAACAAACACTGAACCTTTAGATTCAGCTAGAGGAAATCTATCAAAAGGAGTTTAGAAACAGCTTCTATGTATCTTGCACTATTCTAAATGCTGTGCCTGATTTAAAAAAATAAATAAATAAAGGGAAGGCCTTTCTTTTTTTTTTTTTTTAATCCTTCTCTCTAAGCTGTTTACATGCTGACCTCTTCATCAGAGAAGAGTATATGAGTACTTGTAGCTTCAACCATTGCAGTAACTTGAACACAGGCAACGTCCTCCGTTATATCCCATCCCTTGCTAGTAGAGAGTATAGGTAATGAGAACATCAAAGCAGGGCTCGTTGGCCTGCTGTAGCATGCCCAGCACTATATTTTGTCTTTTAATAGAGAACAAAGAAACAGGATGGGGAGGCATGATTAATTTCCCGGCATCTTTTCCCAAAAATATGCTGGTTTATCAGAAAATCCATGCTTTGTCATTCATAAATTTATCAAATGAGTTTATTAAAAGTTCTACATTTATCTGAAGATATTGATACTTTCAGAAATGTAATTCTCACCATTTAAAGTAACACCTCCATTTATCAGTTTTATATTTACTGTTTTCAATCATCAAGTAGCCCCCCGCCCCTTCATTTGTCCCAGTGTTTGGAGTTTGAGTACACTAACTACCCATTCTCCCTCTGTAACCTCTGTAAACCCACAGTATTCGCAACGAAGTCTTTATTTAGGATACAAATATCAAAATAAAGGAACTTTATTTCATATTTTATATGTTCTGTTTATCACTCAAAACTCATATCAAATTACTTCTCCTCTGTGAATTCTTCTCTGATGACTCCCAAAGTGATCTCTCCTTTATCTCACCACATGGAAAACTAATTGCCTGCTCTACTTTTCTGTGATATTCTTCTTATAGTCTGCTTTGGGTTGTTGCTAAATCATTTCACATACATATATTTCATGTTTTCCAGCCAGGTTATAGGGTTTTTGAGGACAAGGCACTCAATGCAAGATATTACTTGACTACCTATTTCATAGAAAGTACTGGCTCAGCACCAGCCTGGGGCATAGAGCAGAAATATGATAAACTAGAAAGTATATGTCCATTTTAGAGGCTGTTACATTTTTAAAAAAAAATAACCATTGTGCTGTTGGAAAAAACATGTCTGGCTTGTAGGTTGTCAGTTTGTAATTATTGGCCTAAATTATGGTTGTTGGAAGCAAAAATGAAAAAGAGAGAGCACGCAGGAAAGGTAGAATTAGCAGGTTGTGAAAACTGATTTAACGTGCAATGGGAAGGAAAAAGTGACATCAGAGAAGCCTAGGTTTCTAACCTGAAAGACAGGGAATATGGTAGTGCTATCTATGAATAAATAATATAAGGAGGGAGGAGCAGGTTTGGAAGTAGAGTTGGGGACTAGGCAGAATGTAATATGTGTGGTTCGGATCATGAAAAATGTATAGGTGGAGTAGTCATGATGGCTTTGCCAGTAGGACAGCTGGAAGTTTGTATCTGTAATTCAGGAGAGAAGCCAGAGGTAGAGTACATTTTAGGAGTCAAAAATGTAGAGATCATGCTGAACATGGGACGTTACCAAGGGAGAGTGTAGAACAAGACAAGAACCAAGGACAAGCCCTGGGAAACACTTAGATTTTAAAAGCAAATAGAAAAAGAAAAGGCTGCATCTATGACTAAGGAGCAGAACCAGAAGAATAAAGTGTCTCAGGACCTAAAGCGATAGAAAGTTTTGAAGAATAGCATAGCCTTAAAGGACTATCAAAGTGCTTGGCACATAGTAGGCATACAATAAAGATTTTTTTGAATCAATGAGTGATGCATTGAAGGATCGAAATCATAGAAGGCAAGAAAATCAGACCACATCAAAGTCCTTTTCAAAAGGTCATAAGTATCTTAGATACTATCAGCAACAGGGCATCTCCATTATAACTGCAGTGTGTAGATGAGTGATGCTATCAGTACAACTTTATCTTATCTGTTCTGTAAGGCTCAAGAAACCTCATGCTTGGATGACAATCATTTTCTTTTGAGCTGAATGGCTCTCTCATCATTTGTATTTTCTAAGTGGAAAATGTGTGGCTATTCACCATTACTATAACAGTTGGTTTTGATCAGTTTTGAGGTGTGTGAAGAGCTGCAGAAATTTTCTTCATAACAGCCATGAAAGTTGTAAATGAGAAACATTTAATCTTACCCAATAACTGTACTTATTAGGGTATGCATTTTTATTAGCAAACATTTTTCTGTCTTATAGAAAAAAGATGTCTGTCTACAGATAAAAACAAAGGACATCAACTTATCCTACCCATGGTGTCTGTGGTGTAGTGAAAGCAGAATTCGATATGTAAAAGGCTTGCTAGAGCAAGGCAACATTAAAGCTTAGTTTGTACTTCTCAGGGAATCCTCTGTTTTCAGCCCTTTCACCACACTCTATCCCTACTGAGGCACCCATGTTTGCCCAGCTGTGCCCCACTATGCTGTAACCAAGACCCCACCCAGATATCATATAGACCCAGCTGCAGCTGCACCTCCACCTTGTCTCACACTACAGTTGCCACACACTGCTGTAACAGAATTGTCCACCCTGATTCTCCCCTGCCATAATTTTACCCCCTGAGATAGAGTCATAACCATATAAGATCACCCCTTGTGCCCCACTAAAAAACCCCAGAAATTCTATGATATAAAAAATACAGCCCTACTGCATTTGGGGCTCAGCCTTTGTGACAGGAGTCCACTGAGCCACTGCCAGTATCAATAAACTCTGTTTCCTGTCTCTAGTCTCGGTATTTTCTGCCTCTCCCTGTAAGTTCATAGTAACACACTGCAACACTACTGGTCCTAACTCAAAGGTGGTTGTACCAAATTAGCACAACTTTTATTAAAAATGGATCCTACTATTTGAGGTAATCAACTGGAAAGATTTTCATCTATGTTTTTGAATCCAGCATAAATGGGTTTTATATGTATGTGTCTGTGCCTTCATATGTCAGACATTCATTTAAATATCTCTGTCCTGGGCCTGAACTATGTCCTGGTTCAATACTATGGCTTTTTTTTTTTTTTTTTTTTTTTTTTTTTTTTGCTAATTTTTAAATAATTAGGCAAGGAGCTAGGAGCTAAAGCAATGTTGTGGCTTATAAGAAAAGAAGAAAGGCATTGGAAGTGTACACTCACCTTTTCCTTTCCTTCAGAGAGACCCAAGAAGAGGAGCTCTTTGTGTGACACAAGTCTATGCCATATTGTGGCACCAGTTAGATCTGAGTGAAATTAATCATCAGTTGGCAGAATGCACCTTCCTGCATACAAACATATATCCATGAAGGGAAGGGATCTGGCTACTGAATAGCTTTGGTGTACCTAATCTTGGGAAGAGTTAAAGGACAGGATCAGAGACAAGGGCATCAAGGGTCAAACTCTTAGTAAAGACATCAATATAAGGTCATCAAACTGAGGGCAGAAACACAGAAGACCTTGGAATACAGGAGGCAGAGGAATAAGGGTCTGAGCAGAAGGGCAGGCTGGAAAGATACAGGTCTTAGGCATTATTATACCAAGCTACACCGAGTCATGTCTTTGTTTCAAGGATTTATGTTAGCATGTCTAATTACCCTGCTGGATTATGCCAATACTTCATTTTAAGAGGACTTCTATATATAATATATATTCACTACTTCTTCCAATAAGTTAGTTTTCAAGTTTTGTTGCATGTTTTTGCCATGTGGAGAATGGTATGTGTGTGTACTCACAAGTACATGCAAGATTTGAGTGATGAGTAAGACACTGAGATTCATTCTAGGAGAGAAAGATGCTAATTCAAATATGAGAAGCCCAAGTCAATATGTGCAAGAGTTCATGAGTAGTACACACTAAGTAATCAGCAAAAAAATGACTGCTCCCATGGCGGTGTCCAGAAAAGTATCTTTGGTTAGAGAACATTTGAAAAGTTACAGGTCTCAAAGATTGATTACATTTTGTAAACATGAGTATACTAATTATCCTGATTTGATCACTCACTACATATTGTACACATGTATTGATATTAAATACTGTACCCCACAAATATATATAATCAATTATCTTTCAATAGAAAAAATGTCAAAAAATAAATATAAAAGAAAGAAAAAAAGCAAGTAAAATAGTGAAAGATGAAAAAAATAATTAAAAGAGAGAATGGCAAGATAGAAAGTGGATCAAAGGCAGAAGAACCATCACACGCAACAACAGATAGGCATAAAGGAGCAAGGCATGTTCAAAAAACCACCATAGCAATCCAAATGAATTATAGCCAAAGGTTCCTGTTGGGGACCATCAGGAAATACAGATAAACCAAATTAGAGACTTAGCCTACTAGTTCTCAAACATTTACATGTATCTGCATTACTTGGTGGGGGGTGGGGGGGTGTGCTTGTTAAAAACAAAGATTTGTGGACCTGTTTCTAGAGATTCCATTTCATAGGTCTAGGGTACTGGTCAGGAATTTGGAAGTTTAATAGGCACCTGAAATGGATACTGATGCAGGTTTCCAGAATGTACACTTAAGGAAACACTAAGTCAGGAGGTAATACCCTAATAGGATTCACTATTAGATTCCTTTAAATTCCAGCTTTGCTTAATGCCATTATGATAATACTTGATTTGAAGTAACTCCATTAAACTATATTTCTTCTAAAATAGATATATTTTGTAAATCATTATGCCTGTAATTCTAATTGTAATTAATTGTTTCAAATGAAAAAGGAGAAAAACACCAAACAATAGTGCTTTAAAACTTTATGTATAAACAGGCAGACCAAAACCATTTTTGCCCAGTAATCAGTGTCTGTTTGAAGGTCACAAACAACTCTTTTTCCTTTAAGTTTGGATAAATTAAGAGACCACCTGTCATTCTGTTTACAAAAATTAGTTGTTAGTTCAGTGGGAGAGCTTTGGTTACACTGGTTTGAATGTTAATGCTAATGAAATCTGAAATGTTGCCATGCATTCCATTTGGACAGCATCATACATTTATCAAAGCTTCCAGCATTAGATAATCATTGTTCAGGGAGGCATTTAAATAAACTAGCATGGGATATAGGTAAATTTTTGCCATCAAAAAGGAAACTTTGAAGGCCAGGAACCAACTTAGGAAACAAAATGTGAAGTAGGATTTTTTTTCTAAGCACAAAAATAAAGTATGAGCATTCCAGGCAATAGAAATAGTATGAGGGAACATGCATAAGCCATAAAATGCTTTGTGTGTAATAAGATATGGCTAGGATATTGGTTTCACTACAAAGGTAGGTTGAGGTTACATATTGTAAAGATCCTTAAATAATAATCATAGTATAAGCTAATACTTCCATAGCATTTACTCTGTACCAGGCACTATTCTAAACACTTTATGTACATTAATTTATGTGATTATCACAACAAGCCTTTGACACAGGTAACATTATTAGCCAAATTTTACAAGGATATTGAGCTAGTGAGAGATCACCAAAGAATTTCAGGCATGACCAGATTTGTATTTGAGGAAGGTATATTTTTATTGCAATGTGGAAGATGTCTTAGAAAGGGGCGATACTAGAGGTAGAAGATTAGAAAGGAGGCCAGAATAATAATTCACCAAGATTTAATGAAAACTCAAAATCAGGGCACTAAAAGTGGAAAGTAAGTAAATAGTCAAAAGAGAATTTACCATACTAAGTGGCCAACTGGATCTTAGGTTAATGGGGAACAGTGAAAGAAGGATTATTAACTATTACTTCCAGGTATCACTTTGGGTGTATAGGTAGATGGTGGTCATAACCATGAGGACATGTAAAAGGAATCATATTTTATAGAAAAGGTAATACATTTTGTTTTGGACACCTTATATTGAGATTCCAGTAGAACACCAGAGGTAAATATAAAATAGACAGCTGGCCATCCTAATGTAGAGCCAGGAGAGATATTCGAGCAGAAGGTAGATCTGGGTGTGCACAGCATTTGTACTTTTCATCTTTGGCCTACGGGAATTCCATCATCATTGCTGCAGTCTGATTTGTTAGTAAGAATCATGCTGGTGTGAAAGGAGGGTAGGACTTTTTGAGATCAGAAGACCATGGCACATAAAGGCAGCTTAACTAACTACCAAAGCTTACAGCCAGCATGTCTTAGGTTGATCTGGCCTTAGTTGTCACATGTCAGGTCAGAAGGGGTCCAACAAATTCTGCATGGACAACTAGGAAGTATCTGTGAACAAGTAGTACACGCGCTAGATTAGTATTTATCAAGCTTTAATGTACATACAAATCACGTTGAAAGTCTTGTTAAAAAGCAGATTCAAATTCAATAGTTTTTGTGTGAGACATAACAGTGCATTTATTTCAAGCTCCCAGGAGATACCAATGCTGCTGGTCCATGAACCATACTTTGTGTAGCAACAATCTATTTAGGTACTGCCCAACAGAAATATAATGGGAGTCACATCTGTAATTTAAAATTTTCTAGTACTCCCATTAAAAAGTAAAAAATAAACTGGTAAAATTAATTTTAATAATATATTTAATTAACCCAATATCTAAATAATATAATTTCAATATGTATACATTTAAAATGTTAGTGAGATATTTTGCATCCTTTTTTTGTATTAACTTTTTGAAATCCAGTGTGTAGTTTACACTTACAACACATCTATCTTCGATTTGGACTAGACACATTTCAAGTGCTTAAAAGCCACATATGCAGGACAAAGTAGGCCCAGAGATTCAGTTCCAAATCAGGTGTCTTTAATCAATTATAAACAACCTGAAATATCTTCATAAAAATAGACCTCAATTTTCCACAATGCATTTGAAACATTTTATCCCACCCTGTTCATAGCCAACTGCTCTTTTACCTGTCAATATGAAGTTAAACAGTTGCGTATCTCAGTGTTCACTTTTAAATTTGATGTAAGCTACCCAATATGTGATAAACTCACTTTAGACCAAGCCACTTATAAAATTGAACAAAAAATAAAATGAGTACTGGAGTTAAGAGTCTGTAAATATAAATTTAGGCCCAAGAAATTTCTTCCTCTATTCACTTGCTATGTGACTTGGATCACACAAAATTTCCTCTTTTGTATAATGTTGTGGGGTTGGACCAGATGATCTCTAAGGTTCCTCCCAGTTCTCATGTTCTACTAATCTATATCTAATGCTATGCATCATAAGTACATTCTATTTACAAGTCAACACTTGAAGCAACAAATGGGCGCACATCAATACTTCCAGTCCCTGGGTCATCTCAATAATATATCAATTCTGTTGATTAATGAGCTTTGAATGAGAATCCATAGCCAAGTATTCTCTAATGAATGAACCTGTATTCAATCAACAAAGAGACATACCTTTTGCTATGGCAGCAGTGACCTGCTAAGAATAGTGCTTGTGATAAACATCACCCAATAATTCAATCATAATTAGCTGTCTAAACCCTCAGCTGAATTCTGTATGGTTTTACTGTTTATAACAGGCAATGTCAAGGCCAAAATGAAGGAAGCAGATACAAATGAAAAAGGAACTAAGGATATTACTATTCTTACTACACCCACTTTCATGGCAAAACCACAACTATTGGTAAAATTTTACTTGGTAAAATCTACTTAATAGGGCTTAATGAAAGTATATTTGGGTGGGTTATAGCCATGAAAATTAAGCTACTCAACTAAAATGGAATCAGAGCAGTTGAAATCATACAAAAAAAAGCATAATTTTACATTAAAATGGTGAAGCTCCCCCATGGCTTTCAAATATGATTGAAAATATTTTTGAAGTGTCAGACATTTTTGGAGGGTACAGAGCAATCTGAGGGCTGTCACAACTTCCTCCTAGGTTCAGAAAAGAATTTGACAAAGGAACTAGATACACTATTTAGATTAAACTATTTTTTTTTTTTTGCCCCAAACAGTACTCTTGCCTCTTTCATGGTTGTAATATTGATTTCTTTTCTTTTCTTTTCTTTTCTTTTTTTCACTGTCATAAGAAGAACGTTCCACTTCAAAACTCACCTCTTGCCTCTGCTGGAGGCTAAAAAGACACCATAATGGAAAGAAGGCTGAAATCACATGATAGCATGGGGATCAATGGTAAGTCAATCACAACAGAAGATTCATTTTTGGAGATATGAAGAGAAGAAAACATAGCTGAGAAAGTATGCAGCCCCCAAAGTTTGCTGATTCAAACACACAATTTCCACTTATATAAAGAAGATGAGATGTGACTGAAGTACCCACCATAGGAATACATCTTTTCAGTAGCCTCCATATTCTACCTACATGCCTTCTCATCTACTTCCTTAAACTAACTCTTTCCATGCCATTCATCTCAATAGGTACAAAGTCTACATCTTCTGAAATTAAGTCCTCCTATCAGATCCTATGGACTTCCTACTCTGTATATTGCCATGATATAAGAGCAAGAGACACACAGGTATCTAGAAGGAATCACATATAAAATTTATCTGGACAGTTCCATAGTAGGACCTACAATTAGATCTTAAATAATGTTGTTCATGTCCAGTTACATTCCCTTTGCTACTTCTTTTAGAAATAAGCATGGCACAATCAAGCACATGAACACAGTGACAGCCTACATATAACAGAAAATATATTGCATAGTGTGAAGGTTAATTCTGGGTGTCAACTTGATTAGATTAAGGAATGCCAAGAAACCTGGTAAAGCTATCTTTTTAGGTGTGTCTGTGAGGGTGTTTCCAGCAGAGATTAGTATGAGAGCCTGAGAGGACTGGGTGGGAAAGACCTGCCTCAATGTGGGCAAGAACCATCCAATTTGCTGTGGGCCTGGATAGAACAAAAAATGGAGAGAAAAGGCAAATCTCTCTATCTGCTGGAGCTGGGATACACTCTTCTCTCCTGTCGTGGACATCAGAGCTTGAGACTCTTCAGCTTTTCGGTTCCAGGACTTATGCCAAGGGTAATATTGGCTTCCCTGGTTTTGAGGCCTTTGGACTTGGACGGAGCCATGGTATAGACATCCAGTTTGCAGACAGCCTATCGTAGGACTTTTTGTCATAATTGCATGAGCTAATTCCCCCTAATAAATCCCCTTCATATATTTATAACATATCCAATTGATTCTGTCTTTCTGGAGAACACTGATGAATACACATAGTATTATGAATAATATAAAACTGAACTTCAAGAAAAATTGGTTCTGGGCCAGAATAATCAAATCCTTCTTTTGAAGTTCTCCTGGAAAGGAAGAAGCGTATTATTTGGTCAAGCGTATTGTGGCAACCATAAGAATGCACCTCACAGACTTTCAACTACAGGAAATGCAATTGACTAAAGGATCTAGCTGCTGTGTACTAAAATCCATCACCACACTGGTGTTGAGGCCATGTGTCCCATGGGCTTCTTCCAGTCAATGACTTAGCATGGCAGGCAGAGACACAAAGGCAAGTCCGTCCTTAGGAAACAGAAAATACATTATTGGCTCACTTTGGCTTGAGGACTCACCATCAAACCTTCTTTAGAATGCCAGGAAGTCTAGGACAATTCTACCCAACCTTCCTTTCCTTTCATCTTCTCTTGGCTTGAGGCCAGATTAGCTTTATGGTCTGATAAATCTCACAGTCTTTCCGGGATCTTTTCCCATTTTTTTTCACATGGATATTTCCCCTATCATTGCATGTTTTATCCCATCTGGGCATGTGCATCTCAGAGGATCTAGACTAACGTACATGCAAAGCATAGATAAGTAGGAGAATTCCTACTCATACTTTAAGTCTGAAATCAAATGTTATTTGTTCTGTGAAGCCACTCCTTTTTCTCCCAAGTGGACTTAGAAATGCCTTCTCCTATGCTCCTACACAGCCAATGCCTTCAATGTAGTAATTATCCAATTTGTTTGAATGTTTGCCTACCCAACTAAACTATAAACTCCTTGAGTATACAAAAATTATCCCCTTTTAAAATCTATACTGCCTAATGTATGCTTAAGCTTTTATTAAAGTTTTATTTAATGAATGGATGATGGAATGAATGAGTATAATAAATCATAACCTAACTTTGGTTAAGATCTCAAAAAATGCTAGACAATATAACTTGCATTAGCCTACCATATAGCATTGTCTTTTCTTATATACATAGTCTTGCTAAAACCAATTGGGAAACTCTCTATTTCACAGAAAGAAGTATTTCATTTATTTACTCATTTAAGAAATATTCATTATTAAAGAAGATCTAAATAAATGGAGAGGCATTCTATATTCATGGATTAAAGATTAAATACTATTAAGATCACACTTATCTTCAAATTGATCTATAAATTCAACACAATCCATTCAAAATTCCACCAGGCTTTTTTGGTAGAAATTAACAAGCTAATCCTAAAATTGGTATGGAAAAGCAAAGGGTCTGGGTCTAGAACAATCTTGAAAAAGAAAAAGAACAAAGCCAAACCTTCCGAGTTCAAAAGGTACTATATAGGTATAGCAATAAAGACGTGTGGAACAAAAGTAAACCTTTACATTTATGGCTAGCTTTTTTTTTGTAAGAAACATATAAAGTCATTTCAATGGGAGAAAATAGTCTTTTCAACAGATGGTGCTGGAACAATGCAAAAGGATGAATTTAGAACTTTACATGATACCATACACAAACATTTACTCAAAATGGACCACAGGCCTACATGTATGAGCTAAAAGTCTTAGGAGAAAACACTGGAATTAATCTTTGTGATTTGGGGTTAGACAAAGATTCCTTAGATAAGACACCAAAAGTATAAGTGACAAAATAAAAATATGTCAATTGGAATTTATCAAAATTAAAAAAATATATACGTTTGCTTCAAAGGTTACCATTAAGAAAATGAAAACAAATCACAGATTGGGAGAAAATATTTGCAAATCATATATCTGATATAGAACACTTATCTTAATATATGAAGAACTCTTACAACTCAAATAATGAAAAGAAAATTAACCCAATTATAAATGAGCAAAGGATCTGAAGGGACATTTCTTAAAAAAAGAAAGTTATATAAATGGCCAATGAGCATAGAAAAAGATGTTCCACATCATTTAGTTATCAGGGAAATGCAAATTACAACCAAAAGAAGATACTACTTCATACCTACTAGGATGGCTTTATCAAGAAGACATAATGACAAATGTTGGGGAGGATGGGGAGAAATTGGAACCCTCACATATTATTGGTGAAAATGTAAAAGAGCCCAGCCACTTTGGAAAACAGTTTGATGGTTCCTCAGAAAGTTTCACATAGAGTTACCATATAACCCAGCATTTCCACTCCATGTATATGACCAAAAGAAATAAAATGAAAACATGCTCATTTGAAAAATTGTATGTGAATGGTCATAGCAACATTATTTATAATAGCCCATAAGTAGAACAATAGAAATGCCCATCAATAGGTGAATGGTAAGGTAAAATGTGGTATATCCATATTTGGTTAAAAAAAAAAAATGCAGTACTGACACAAGCTACAACATAGAGGAACCTCAAAAACATTATGCTAGCTAAAAAAAAAGCCAGAAATAAAAGACCACGTATTGTATTATTCTACTTATATGAAATGTCCAGAAAAGGCAAATCTATAGAGAAAGAAAGTATATTAGTGGTAGCCTGAGGCTGAAAAATGAGAGTGAGCACAAATGGGTAGGAGAGATCTTTTTGTGATGAAGAAAATATGCTAAAATTGGACTGGCAACACAGTAATAGTTGGGCACTTTAATATCCCACTTTCAACAAAGGACAGACCATCCAGACAGAAAATTAACCATTAAACATCAGAATGAATCTCTACTCTAGGCTGATTGGATCTAACGGCCATTTATAGAACATTTCTTCCAACAGCTGCAGAATACACATTCTTCTCAGCAGCACAAGGAACATTCTCTGGAACAGACAATATGTTAGGCCTCAACAAAAAGTCTCAACAAATTTAGAAAAACTGAAATTATATCAACTATTTTGTCAGACAATTGAATAAAACTAGAAATCAACAACAAAAGGGACACTGGAAACTGAAAAAAATACATGGAAATTAAACAACATGCTTCTAAACAATAAATGAGCCAAAAAAGAAATCAAAAATTAAATTAAAAATTTCCTGGAGATAAATGAAAATGAAAACACAATATACCAGGACCTATGGGATACGGTGAAAGCAGTTCTAACAGGAATGTTTATAGCAATAAGTGCCTATATCAAAGAAGAAGAAAGACTTCAAATAAACAACATAATGTTATGTCTCAAGGGACTAGGAATAAAAAGAACAAAGCAAACCCCAAATCAGTAGAAGGAGAGAAATAACAATGATCGGAGCAGAAATAAATGAACTAGAGATTAAAAAAAGAAAAGATCAATGAAACAAAGAGTTGTTTTTTTGAAAAGATAAACAAAACTGATAAACCTATAGCTAGATTAATGAAGAAAGAGAGAAGACCCAAATAAATAAAATCAGAAATGGAAAAGGAGACATTACAATTGATACCACAGAAACACAAAGGATCATGAGAGACTACTACAAACAAATATATACTAACAAACTGGAAAACATGGAAGAAATGGATAAATTCCTGAAAACATACAACTCACCAAGGTTGAATCATGAAGAAATAGAAAACCTAAACAGATCAATAATGAGTAATGAGACTGAAGCATTTCTTAATGATATTGGGGTCAGGGATTTCCTTTGATAAAAGCTGGTAATTGTCGCCCAGGAAAAATGAACAATCAGAGAAAATTCTGCATACAAATATGGAGGATTTTTGGACATATCCCCATATTCTGTGAAAATGATAGGCTATCACTCCTGTGAATAGGTTATGTTACATTTCAAGGTGAAGTAATTTTGCAAATGAAATTGAAGTTCATAATCTGTTGAATTTGAGTTAACAATAAGATTGATAACCCTGGTTAAGGCTGGCCTAATGAGGTGAAACCTTAAAAGACTGGAGAAGTCAGGGAGATTTTAAGTAGCAGAGAGATGCTCTCTTGCTGGCCTGGAAGAAAGCAAATAACCATGTTAAGAACTGCCAATGGAGAGAACCATGTAACTAAAAATGAGGGCAGCCTCTAGGAGCTGAGAATGACCCCTAGGTAATAGTCAGAAAGAAAAGGGAGACCTCATTCTTATAACCACAAGGAAATTAATTCTGCCAACAATCTGAATGAGCTTGGAAGAGAACTCTGAGTTCCAGATGAGAACACAGCTCAGCCAACAATTTGATTTTAGCCTTGTGACACCCTGATCAGAGAAACCAGCTACACCATGCCAGCACTTCTGACATACAGAGACTGTAGGATGATAAATAAGAGGCTTTAAAATCATTAAGTTTGTGATAATTTGTTATGCAGCAATAGAAAACTAATACAAACATATACTGAGAACCTGTGGCCTAATGGGATAATATGGACCACCAAGACAATATGCCATAGCAGGTGTGGCTTTCGGAGGTCGGATGGCAGAATAAGGATTCCAGATAATGACTCCAGACATCTCAGAAAAGCTTTGATTATTTTTTACATGTAAGCTTCACCAAGGGAGCAAGCTACATACCAATTCCCCAGGTAGACTGAATCTAATAAACTCAGAAGATTTATTTGCACCCCAAACTATTCCTTATTAAATATGTATACTTATTCAGTTGGCAGCATTTTTTTTTCCTTTTTCTTTCAGCCTCCTGGGCTGATATGACTGCAGTCTTCTCCCCACAGTCATGGTTGCTAAGGGTTTGAAATTCATTGCTCTTACCAGTCAGAGACCCTGTGTTGGTTACTCAGCGATTGCTTATATTGGACAGCACTTGTAGCAACCTTAACTCATGTGCGAAAAACATTCAAGTAAAAAATACCAACACAAGCATCAGTAACCCCATGTCACATGTTCCAGACATATTTTTCTTCTCTTCTTTCTTATGCTTCCATCAAAACACACTTGTCCAACTATCATAGATTCTGACAGAGAGGCGTTAATCCAATCCAGTTTTTAATCCAACAAATATTTACAGAATGCCTGCTATATGCAAGATATTGTCAACACTCTCTGTAGAACAGAGCCAGCTTCACAGGTGTGTGACTGTGCAGTCACACAGAACTCTGCATGTGGGAGTGCCCTGTGCTTGGTTTAACACTCTGCCTTTGCTGCCTTGAAATTCTTCATAATTTTTGAACAAGGGGACCAGCATTTTCATTTTGCACTGGGTCCTGTGAATTATGTAGCTGGTTCTGCTGTGAGAATGTAATACAAAGGGAAATATAAGTGGACTAAATAGATAGTGGGATATTGGCATGCTAGTCTTGGTTCTGTCAGTAAGGGATTGTTTGATCTTGGGCAAGTCAATTCCCCTTCTCTGAGTCTAAGATGTCTCTATAAATTCAGGGGATAAGACTGGACCGGTGTTTCCCAAACTTACCCCGATAATGAGAATTACCAGGGTTGCTTTTTATGAATACAGTGTGTAAATTCTATGTACAAACCTCTAATCCTTCCTGACAGCTTGCCCCCATCCCAGTATCCCCAACATCTTCCTGCACCCCAGCACTACTATCCCAACCCCAACCCATAGCCACAGGAGAGGTCATGTCTGTTGGGGGTGGGAGACATGAAATCAGGAGAGGCTTCATGGAGGAGGCTGCACCTGAGCTGGACCTTGAAGGATGGGGCAGAATTTCCCAGGCAGAGAGGGAGGGAAAGATTTTCCAGAGAGAGACAATGCTTATGTGTAAAGCCAGGGATGGAGCACAGGGGTGGAGCATGAGCTCACGAGTCAGGAGGACAGGGTACAAATCTCCCTGAGGCCCCAAGCCCTATTCTGTGTCAGTGTGACCTTCGGACACACACATACACATACACACATGCGCACACTCACACACACACAAACACATAAATACACTCACACATGCACTTACACACAATCACACACATACACACTCACCCATATATACACTCACAAACACACATAACATTTACACACATACATACTTGTACATAGTCATAAATACACTCACAGACATATACTCACACACACTCATACACACTCTTGCACATACACACTCACATATCCTCACACAATACACCCACACACATACAAACATACACTCGCAGACAGACAGGCCTTTCTCAACTGCAATTCTCTGTCTCTGGGAGGGCAGGCCCTGACTATCCATGGGTATTACTAATAGTCCTTCCCCTTCCCCCACCTTAACATACATGTGCAGTTGCCTAGTGGGCAGCCATTTGATCTCCTTATTCCCTCCAGACTCACTTAGTGTAAGAAGTACCAACCCTCCATCCCAAACACGGTTGTTAAGTGGTTAGAGTTCACCGTTGTGACCATAAAGAAATGTAGTTATTTTGTAGTCAAGGATTTACAAATCTAACATCTCTTGAAGCCACCTCAACACAAACTCATAAAATCAAGGGCAAAATCTCAGTTCAGTTTAAAAATTATGTTTCTAGCTTTATCATATCTGCCCAGCCTAGTGTCACCAACCTTCCTCATTTGATAGTGATGTTCCCCTATATATTTCCAGTTTAAGGTCTTTTTAGTAAACCATGATTATGTTAATAAACACTGTCACTTTACTTACATATTAATCCACTCCTTCCAATCTACCACTTACCTCATATAATTCTGTATTCTGATATATATGTGTGTGTGTGTGTGTGTGTGTGTGTGTGTGTGTATTCACACATAGATATATACATACACACATACAAGAGGGTACTTCAAAAAGATTGTGGAAAAAAAGAATTAAAAGGTAATAAAAATCTGTCCATGAATTTTTTGATGACCCCTCATATATTTTCACATTTCAGTTCTGCCCCCTTCCATTTTTGAGAAAATAAGTCATTCTGGTATTTTGTCAGTTGAATGTGAGCTCTGCCTTTTTTGCTGGCATTCTTTTCTTTGACAGTCTGTTCAAACTGCCAGCTAAGTGTTCTCTGAGTCTATCAAGATCAGACTCCTATGTGCCTGCATATGAGTGTGCACAGTGTTATTTCCATTATATGTTCATCTTATTTGTGATGTTCTGACATTATTGACACATTTTAGAACATCTGCATATGTTGTACAAGGAGCAGTAAAATCACCAATTAGTAAATAGCACCAATTATACTTGATTTGACTGATGTATAGACTACCATAAAGTAAAACAGGGAATAAAAAGTGAGCAGCAAGAAAACAAGCATGAGAGCACCCTTTTTAAATCTCCCAATATTTCATAATTGCACGGCACTTTTCAGAATCATCTTACTTCTTTCATGAACACATTCCCATCACAATGGGTGAAAATAGCCATGTCAATGCCAATAATTCCAAAGTTATGATGTCCCACCCTTGATCTCAATTTCCTAGGACCACTGCCTAATATTTCATACCAGGGACAATTCAAATGCCTGATTTTGCAAATATGGGCACTGACATTTAATACATTGGGAGTTTTGCACTAGCTTGGATCATTTCATGCAATTCGACAAGCTGCTAGCTTTGTAGGTGACCTTGATGTGGCATTAGAGGGAGCTAATATTATTGACTCTTACCCTCTCATTGATAGAAGAATAAGTTGCAGGTTGACCTGGGATCTTTGTCAGGTTGAAACCTAAATATCAACCAACAAAGAAAGGACAGCTCATCTCAAAGCTCCTTTACTGGGTTGTGGGAAAGTTGGTATAGCAGCAGAATATCTAAGCTCCACAAAGTCCTTATTAAGTGTGACAGCAACAGCTGGAGCTGTTAGAACTGGCAGAGCATTGAAAGAAACACAGGGCCATTAGAAAAAAATGGAAAAGGGGGTATAATTTAAAATATTAAATAGTTATCTCTGGGTTGCTTGTGGGCATGAAAATCCCAGCAGCCTCAGTGAAGTTCTGTATCACATTGAAGGCAATAGCTATAATTCCCTTTTGACACCTGGACTCATCCTGTCACATTTCCCCCTACAAATATAAAATATGACAGCACTTTGGAAAGAAAATGCATCTCATATTCTGCTTGATGGATAACAACAGTGAGAGTGTCTGGAATAAGCAGAAATGGGTGTATTCGTTAAACAGCTCTAAGGCAGAGAGAAACCCCTGATGTTGGCATTCAAGGCTTTCCATTTGCTTAGCTTACCCTGCCTCAGCACACCTCACTTCATGTTTTTTACCGTGACTCTAGTATTGCATCAGGTCAGTATCCTTTCCACACATACTATATGCATTCCTTTCTCTGTGCCTTTATTCTATTCCTGACTCCTTAGAATAAACCCTCTCAAACTTCAAATGATCTACCACTTACATTTCCCTTCAAGAGCTGCCTTAGGTCCCATCTCTTCTAAAAGGTCTTCCCTGACTGAACAAACCCCAGTCATGTCTCCCTTCCACTTTGTTTCTTTCTATAGTACTTATTAGCTGTACCACATAATGTGGTCCCTGCTTCTACATGACCTCATACAGTTCTAGACATCCAGAGACTTATATTCCCAATAGTGCCTGAGGACTCCAGCAGTAAGCTCTCTCAAAGGAAGACAGACAAATGGCCAATGGTAAATGAAAAAATGCTCAATGTCTCTAATCATGGGGGAAATGGAAATAAAACCACAAAGAGATATCACCTCACACTTGTTAGAAAAGCTATCAGCAAAAAGACAAAAAGTAAGTGTTGGAGAGGAGGTGGAGAAAAGAGAACCATTGAACGCTGTTGGTGGGAATATAAATTAGTACAGCCATTACTGAAACATGGAGGTTTCTCAAACAATTAAAAATAGAACTACCATATGACCCAGCATTTTCGCTGCTGAGTACATATACAAAGAAAATTAAATCAGTATGTCAAAGAGAAATCTGCCCTCCCATGTTCATTACAGTACTATTAACAATAGCCAAGATATGGAATCAACCTAAGTGTCCATTGACAGACAACAGGATAAAGAAAATGTGGTATGTATACACAATGGAATACTATTCAGCTGTAAAACTAAAAAGGAAATCCTGTCATACATGATGGCATGGATGAACCTGAGGACTTTATATTAAGTGAAATAAGCCATGCACAGAAATACAAATATTGCACTATCTCACTTATATGTGGAATCTAAAAAAGTTGGAGTAGAACAGTGGTTGCCAGGGTTGTCGGTGGGGGAAATGGAGAAATGCTGATCAGAGGATAAAAAGTTTCAGTCATGCAGGTTTAATAAGTTCTGGAGAGCTAACATACAGCATAGTGACTATAGTTAATAATACTATATCGTATACTTGAAATTTGCTCAGGGAACTTAAATGTTCTCATCAAAAAAAAGGTAACTATGTAAGGTGATGGATATGTTACTTAGCTCAATGTGGTGATTGTTTAGCTATATATATATATAGCTAAACCACAATGTATGCATATATACATCTTAAATATATGTAATTTTTATTTCTCAATTATAACCTCAATAAAGTTGGAAAAAAACTTTATACATATTAACTCATTTTGTTCTTACTGCACCCATATGAGGTAGGTATTATGGTTATTCCCATTTTACAGATGAGGAAGCTGAGGCACAGAGAGATTAAGCAACTTTTCCAATGTTACATAGAGAATAATGAACCAGGATTTCAACCCGGGTCTACCTTGCTGCACAACTTGTGCTCTTAATCATTATATTACACTGACTTTGATAAAATTTGTAAAAGAGAGAAAAGAAAAGAAAAACAAACTTACTAACAAAAGTTTTCCAAATCAATGTGGATACAAGGCGGATTGGCGGTTGGTTGGTTGGTTTTTGATTTAAATAATGGTACCAGAAACCTGGCTGCCATCTTTTTCTATTCTTTCTCCCTGACTTCCCACATCCAGTCACTCACCAAGTCCTACTGATTTGAGTTCTCAAATCCATTCATTCTCTTCCCCACTGCTACTACTTAGTTTAGGCATCATCATCATCTCTTGCCTCTTAAGTGTTCTCTTTACTTTAGTCCTTCCCACCTGTAGTCCATAAGGCAGCCAGAGTGATTTTTCTAAAATGCACATCTGAAAGTACCATACCTTGCTTAAAACCCATAAGTGACTCCCCAGTGTTTTAATGATACAAATCTAAACTTCTTAACCTGGCTCATATCATAAAAGATCCTTCGTGGTCTGGATTATGTTTACCTCTCCAGACTAATCTGTTGTAAGGTCACTCTTCTCAAATGTGTGGATTTCAACAGTTATAAAGATAATTTCTCAAAAATGTCTTGGTTCCTCTGACATCTTAGGACATAGAAAGGAAATATCATGGCTTGCATTTAAGAGACACAAGAAGCTTTTGAGGGCTTTAAGAGAAACTAAGTCAGAAGCTTGGAGCAGAAAAAGTGGAAATCCTGCACAAATGAATAACAACCACTAGTGCATTTTTCATATTTTCAAACCCCATCAAAAAAACCAGTTTGAAATATTAGTTGACTTCACTTTATAGAGAAAATCAATGCTAGTGATTAAAACCTTAACAAATATTTCCATTCCTTAGGAAGGAATTTTTTTTTTCTTATTTTAAAGGTCCAACAAACAGATATTTGTAAATATTCAAATTAAAAGTTGCTGAGTTCTATTTCAAAGTGTTTTTCATCATATGGACTAGTTCTACTTTTAAAAATCACTATATGATAGGCAGCATGAGATGAGAAAATCAGAGTAGAAATGGTAAATTGTTAGCCTAAATTCACCAAACTAATTACTAGTGAAGCCCAGATTAGAGCATCTAGTGATTCCTAATACAGGTATCTAAAGCTTAGCTTTATAGATATTGTGCTTTTTACCTCAAAAAAAATTTACTGGAGACTTTCAACCTGAGTCATGGGTTAAAACTGAATGCTTAAATCAACACACACACACCCCTCCAAATATTTCTAGTTCACAGTTTTAAGAGGCTCAAAAGACACTGAATGGCAGAATGTGAATTCAGCCATTAGGCAGTAAAGGCAAAACTGGGTTTAATCTGGCATTAAATGGTTCTTCCAGTTTATACCCATTGTCACTCCCATTAACTTCTGCTTCCCAACAAGATGCCCAAACATTTGCATATGGATTAAGTTGAAATTTCTTCTTATGAGTAAGTGTCTTCATCCAGTGTTTCTTTGATTTAACTTTGCTAATTTCTCATTTTATAGACAATGGAAGCATATGTACCATATTGTAACCATTTCTTTTCTCCTTTAGGTGGAAAGGCTATACATACAAATACTCAAATTTCCTGATTCTTTCTTCCTGCCTGGTTTTGTCAATAACTGTTTTTGCAATGTCTTTATTATGACCAATGTGTCTGCATATCTTTACTTCATTTATCTGGTTAAAGCCAGATAACTAATGAGTACAAAGTCTTGGGCCATCACTGATTTCATGCCTTTTTTCATTGATTAGCAGGCTGATTTTTCTATAATGGTGCAACACCAACTATATTTATTTTTAATATCCTTGTTATTCCACTAGGCTAATTTGCCCAGCGTTAGTTCCATCTGTTTTTCACCAGCCTCATCAAATGGCATACAGTCAAAAACAAATGCACAATGGAAAACAAATCAGTGGTTATCAGGGACTAGGGGCCTAGGAGGATGGGGAATGACTGTTTAATGGGTGTGGAGCTTCCTTTTCTGCTGACAAAAATGAACTGGAACTAGATAGAGATAATAGTTTCACAATATTGTGAATGCACTAAAGGGGCCACTAAACTGAACACTTTAAAATGGTTGATTCTAGGTTATGTGAACTTTACCTAAATTTTTTAAAAGTTAAAAAATTATCTGCCCACATGACACTAATATTTTAGTGGGGAAAAGGCAGACAATAAACAAAATAAAGAAAGTAAATTATATTTTATGTTAAAAAGTGCTTGAAGATATATCTGCATCCCCATGTTTATTGCAGCATCATTCAGAAGAGCTAACATACGGAATCAACCTAAGTGTCTATGAATGCATGAATATATAAAGAAAATATCATATATATGCACAAAGGAATACTGCTCAGCCATGAAAAAGAATGAAATCCTGTTATTTGCAGCAACATGGATGAGCCAGGAAGACATTATGCTACGTGAAATAAATCAGGCACAGAAGATAAATACCACATGTTCTCACCCATGTCTGGGAGTGAAAAAAAAATGTTGAACACTTAGAGAGTAGAATTGTGGTTACTAGAGGCTGGGAAGGAGAGGGAAAGTAGGATAGTGAGAGTTGGTTAAAGGACAAAAAATTACTGCTACATAGGAAAAATAAGTTCTAGTGGTGTACAGTAGTGCTGGGCATCTATAATTAACAATGATTTATTTTATGTCCTCAAATGGTTAGATAGAGGAGGTTAAGTGTTCTTATCACAAAGAAATAATACATTTTTGTGGAGATAAATTTTCTAACTACCCTGCTTTGATCATTGCATAGTGTATACATATATTAAAATTTAACTGTGCCCCAGAAATACATACAATCAATACTTTTCAATTAAAAAATAAATACTAATAGTCAACTCTGTACCCCAGAAATACGTATAATCATTTATGCTTCAATAAAAATAAATAAATACATTCCTAAAAAAAAGTGCTAAGTGGCAAAGGGAAAAATTAATCAAGGTTGCACTGAGAAAGGGAGATGCAGTTTTAAATAGGGTGGTCAAAAAGACCTCTTCCAAAAGTCAACATTTAAGTAAAAACTGGAGGATGTTGAGGGAGCTAGTCACATGGGTAAAAGGTAGAAGAATATCTCAGGCTGAGAGAATAGCGAATGCAAAGGCCCTGACATCCCAGAGGTATCTGGAGGACTATCTCTTCAAAGTTGTTTTTGCCTGATATGAGTCAGACTGCATGGGCTAAGAAGACATCACCCACTTCTGTCAGGATGCAAGAGCTCCTCATCTGAGGTCAAATCATTCTCTGTTTGATGGACCAGGCTAGTTTGCATGGCCAAAGCTGCACGGAATAAGTATATCACTGTGGACCAGAGACTAAAATTTATAATCATTCAGACCTCCTATTTCTACAAGTGGATGGAAGGACACACATTTTTGGTTGAAATTCCAATTGTTATTTCAGTCATTGGCAATTTTCAATGTCAACAGCCTCTTACTAGGTATATTAATATTCAAGGGTAGGGAGAAGAAAACTTCAATTTGTCTGTTTTCTTCTAAATTATTTTTTTCCAACAAATAGACTCATTTGGCAATTAAAAAAAAAAATGAATGCATAGTCTTTCAGCTTCCCACATCTTCCTCTCTTTTCTAGAGGGACTGATATTCTTCCATAGAGAATTAGACTAAGATGGCTACTAAATGTTGCAAACATTACATGCTTTTGTGCCCTCCCATCTCACCCCATCCTCACCCCAGTTGCTTCAAGCTGTGTTTAAAGAGGTTCTTATGTACCTGTAGTTGAATCATACAACAGCATGGCTTGCATTTACTTACAGACCGTATCCCAGCTCCATCTTAGCCTCCTCATCCTTGTTTCTTTCTATCCCCATTTCCACATATTTTATGTATTTTCATCAGCTGGGTCAAGATTTTGGGGGAATCAGGTGGGGAATAAAAAACAATAGGAGGAGAAAAATTGGAGAATGACCCAATAAGTTAAAAGGCAACTGCAGATTGACAAAAATGTATATGCCTCTAATTTGAGGTATGACCTGAAACAGTCTGCGTTATCCTGTTTATTCTGCTCTATTCTCAGCAACAGAAACAAATAATCATGTGGATACATACAAAGAACTCTTTCCAAAGCCCAGAGTAGTCAAGCTAAACATCACCTTTGGAAACATCAAGATCCACTAGAGGATAAGTTCACTTCCAAATACTACCAATATTAATGATGTTTTTCAAGCAAACAGGAGCAAATGGTATAGGTCCTGGTCTTAGAGAAGGCCACTAAAGGAGACAGTAGTGTCAGAGATAACATTTCACTTTGCCTCAGTTAAAAACATTTGTTGTGGCATTTACCTTTTTCTTCATCTAAGAAGACCTAATTGAAATTCTGAAGGCTTTTTTGAACAGTTGTAACTTATAAAAGATTATGATTCAATATATCCAGAGAACTCATTAACAGGGCAATTTAGATAAATGAAGGCCACAATATCTCACAGAGGTTTTGTTACTTTTCTTGGGCTAAAATTCCCATCTGTCAATTAATTGCTACATAGTCCTTGCTGATGCCATAAGAACAAAAGTCTGTTGCCACAGGGTTTTCTGAAACAACCTCTTTGATAAAAAGTAAGGACTCGAAAATGTGAATGTTTAGTGAGATCTGGGTTTCCACACCCCTCCACTCCCCCATTCCCTCACATCATGAACGCATTTACATAAATGATTTGTTACTTATCAAAGTTTGTTATTAAACTGCATACTAAATCATCTGCATTCACAAGTCCTGAACAAAATCTGCCAAAATCACTGTAAAAGAATGGCTATTGAGGCTTTTGAGGAAGATTATTCCTGGTAGTTATTAAATGCCATTTATTATGTAAAGAATAGTTGAGCGCAATGTAATATAAATACTAGGTACCTCTAATTGTTCCCTGTATGACATGGAAGAACAAACAAATTGTGGGGGTAAAAAGGGTAACAGTGAAATATACTACTCTAAAAGTTTAGCAACCTGACTGCAAATGTTCTTACCAGGATTAGTCAATAGAGCTTGTAACTCTAATTTTTTTCTGCTTTCTACCAGAAGAAATGTGGCTGAAAAATGAAAAGGACCGAGTTTTGATGTTGTCCCTATAGCTGTCAGAGTTATTCTTAGCCCTGAAATCATTTTTTATCCCTGTGTCTCACATATATTTATAGGGAATGCTGATTGTACCCTGTTTAATTACTTTATCTGTTGAAACGTCACATCATCAGTTACTCTAACTTTTATAAAGTCTAAGCCAGATCTCTGAAATCTTCTTCCAGGGAAGGTTTGAGTTAAGGCACTTCATCATAGACTATTTCTAGGAGACAATACAAAAAGACAAAAAGAGCTATTCTGTTCCCAGAAGTCATCAGGTACTGGGTCAGAATGGGAGAATGAACAACTTTATGCTGAACTTTTGAAATGCCTATGATATGAATTCTGACAATATTAAAATATTTGAATGAACATTTATTCCAAAGTCCAGTAGTTTGGTAGACATGGCGGTCTCTCATCATTTTACTTTGCCATTATTTATACTTCTTGTTCATTCAATTGGAAAGTAACTTTTTGAATTTATGCAAAATATCTTAGTCATATGGGAAAAGAACAAATGTCCAAAGTTGCCTTTTTAAATGTTCTATTTTATTTTATCCTATTTCAATTCATAAATAAAATTATATATATTTATCCTGTACAACACAATGCTTTAAAGTATTTATACATTGTGGAAAGGCTAACTCAAGCTAATTAACATATGCATTACCTCACAGAGAAGACTTTAAGTGTTCTCACCGCAAAAATGATAATTATGTGAGGTAATGTACAGTTGCCTTTTATCTTAATTATTTACCATGTACATAAAAGTCTGGGAGTATCAGCACTAGTCTTAAATATGCTTTTAAAAATTCAAATATTTTATATTATTCCTGAGTCTTTCTTACGCATATTGCTATACAACTTCAGAAAATGTCATACCAACTATTTCTATATCCAAACAGATTTCCCAACAAAGAACAAAGAGTAATTTGTCTTAAGGAACAATGGGAGAACATAAGTGACCTGACTATATCACTTGGGAATGAAAATTAAAGTCCTTTTTCCATAACAGAACTATTTTGAGCCATTGACATTCCTGCTATAGCAACATATAATTCACAGGCAACTTTAACTGACGTTTAAGACTTTACATAGATATTTAGATGATATATACTTCCAATAAGAGAATAAGAT
This sequence comes from Galeopterus variegatus, assembly GCF_000696425.1. Classification (NCBI taxonomy): domain Eukaryota; kingdom Metazoa; phylum Chordata; class Mammalia; order Dermoptera; family Cynocephalidae; genus Galeopterus; species Galeopterus variegatus. The sequence goes on from NW_007726610.1 coordinate 256,617, forward strand.
GCATCTCACTGCTTCAGCTGAATTGTGGATTTTATTTCATTTTTTCTTAGAGGGAATATCACAATCCTGTCCATCCTTTGCAACTTGGGTCATGTTGCCTTGTCCTAACCTGAAATAATGTTTTTGTTTTACACTCTACCCAGGTATTAGGGGAATAACTATGGTTCAGATGGTCATTTCACAAAGAGGGCATTTAAATGCTGTGTGCAAAGTATAGGCCACTTGCCCCTGACCACTACCACCAGTAAAAATGACACTTGAATTGGTAACCACTTTGCCCAATTTTTTTTGTTAACAGTGTCACACAAATGAATTTGAGTACACATATTGTTTCTACATAAATGTGCATGTACAGACATGCACACATTAATAGGAACACATGAATTATCTTGAAATAACAAGGAATACATTTTTTCACCACAGTGAAGTTTCCAGAAAAAGATTTGATATTAAAAGCTTTCCATTGACAGAGGACTGGATAAGGAAAATGTGGTATATATACACAATGGAATACTACTCAGGCATAAAAAAGAATTAAATTCTGCCACTTGCCGCAACATGGATGAGACTGGAGAAAATCATGTTAAGTGAAATAATCCAGGCACAGAAAGAGAAATACTGCATGGCCTCACTATTAAGTGGGAGGAAAGAAAAGAAAAAGAAAGAAAGAAAAAGAAAGAAATGAAGAAAAAGACTGCCCACAATAAAATGTTGAACTTTCAGGAGAGAAGAGACGTATAATTACTAGAGGTGGGAAAGGGAGAGAGGGAGGGGGGGCTAGGGAAGAACTTGTTAAGAGAGAAAAAAAGTAATTATGATTTGTAATGATGAACATGCAAATAATATTTATTTTATCACCACATCCTGTACACAAATACTAACACTCAATTCTGTACCCCATAAATATGTACAGTAAGAAATAAATATTTTTTTAGAAAACAATAAAAAAGTAAATAAATAAATAAATAATATTGTATAATTACCTGCCTTTGGAAACTATATTTGCTGATTAATACTTAATACTACTCAGTACTTTTTTAGGTGCACTGTCATTAAAAACAGCAGTTGCTATACCATGTTCCAGTGACCTTCTTAGAGTTTTGCTCTACAAAACTACATGGTCTCAGTAGGCTATCAATTTCTAGTTCTTATGCCTGTTTTTCACAGCTTTTCTATCTCCTTCTATCAAGTTATTAGTTGTCCCTTCTTGATGCTGCTTATGTACTTAATTGGAGTTGTCTCATAGCTACTACCTTTTAAAGGTAAAAAAATTATAACACTATATTGGAGTTACAGAGTATATAAATAAAATATAAATACAAATATAAGTATAAATACAATGTATACAAAGGAAATATATATAATAATCCACAAAGGATGATGTCTGATAAATGAAAATATACTGTTGCAAAGTTCCCACATTTTACAAAAAGTAGAAAAATTACCTCTAAGTAGAGTGGAAAAAAAATAAAGACACATATTTTAATTTATAAAGAAACACCTTAAAAGAACTAAACATAGTTAAATTGCCATAAAGAAATTAAAATGAGGGCCGAGCCCATGATGCACTCGGGAGAGTGCGGTGCTGGGAGAGCAGCAGCGCTCCCGCCGTGGGTTCGGATCCTATATAGAGATGACCGGTGCGCTCACAGCGCTCACTGGCTGAGTGTGGTGCAGCCGGTCTCAAAAAGGACAAAAAAAAAAAAAAAGAAAAAAGAAAAAAGAAAGAAATTAAAATGAAATACTAAAAAATATTTGATTAACCCAAAAGAAGTCATGAAAGAAGAAACAGAAGAACAAAAATAACCCTAAATGTCCATCGACAGATGAGTGTATAAGGAAAATGTGGTATATATACACAGTGGAATACTACTCAGCCGTAAAAAAGAATGACATTCTACCATTCATAGCAAAATGCACGAGCTTAGAGAAAATTATGTTAAGTGAAATAAGTCAGGCACAGGAAGAGAAATACTGCATGTTCTTACTCATAAGTGGAAGGAAGGAAG